>NC_058131.1:333022418-333044102 GCF_016433145.1 Gracilinanus agilis | reverse complement strand
AGAGAGAGACAGGGAGAGAGAGAGAGAGAGAGAGAGAGAGAAAGAGAAAGAGAGAGAGAGAGAGAGAGAGAGAGAGAGAGAGAGAGAGAGAGAAGGGATTATGGGGTAGCTCTTTGAGAAGACCTGAGGGGATTTAAGACTTTCCATCTGCCCATCCTTAATCTAATGCTGTCCTCAGATCAACTGATGGCAGTGTCTACAAAGGGAACTCAGAGTAAACTGAACTGAAATTCTTGGTTCCATGGAGCCCAAGAAAGAAACTATACTATGCAAGCACCTCTTGAAAGGAAGAAAAGAACTTTCAAAAAGCTAAAAACAGTGTTACTCCTTTACTACATGTGCACTCATTTTCTCCTGGATTCTGCATGTACTTGTGAAAGAGTATGTCATAGACTTTGGGGGTGGGGAGTAGAGATGTTTGGTACCAACTTTTCTTGTATAGCACTAAAGAGGCATCCATTCTAAAAACTAACAAAAATTGATTCTTCTCAGATAACCTTGGGAGTGAGAATCTCGGTGGGGGCTTGCAAACTATACTACTACAAAAAAGGATATCCACTAACTCTTCATGGGTGCCCCTGGTAGTTGAACTCTGGGATCCCAACTCATCAATCAAAAGAAGAATTGAGATAAGCACCTCAGAGCATGGATCATATTAGATCTGACCTCTCATTCTAGGCTGTGCAGTCTTTTTAAGATTCTGATTCTGTCATCAAACTCATTAGCTATCCTTTACAATTTTGTGGAGATTTGGTAAGCCTGTCATCTATGCCTTCATTCAAGTCACTAATGAATATATTGAATAGAGCACAGGACAAAGTCATCTAATAATAAAATTCATAGGATTTAGAGCAGAAAGGGACCTTAAAGGTCAATTCATTTAACCCCCTCATCTTACATCTGAGAAAACAGATTTATCCTCCTCACCTCACAGTAGTGTGAGGAGGATTAAATAACATTGTGGATGTGACTGGTTTGAAGGAAGCAAGTAACTTGGCTTGCAAGTAAGGAGGCATGGATTTCTAATCATAACTCTCACCTTCTTTATGACTTTAGGCCTCTATATACAAAATATACACTAGATCTCTGCAGTGCTCTTAGCTCCAACATTGTATGTTCTATTTCCTATGTTCCCTTTTAGCTTTTGCATTGGAGGTACCATCTTGTTTTCTGTGGTCTTGAGTTCCCTTTCAGCTCCAACATTTTGTGTACTATGTCCTAAGATCTCTTCTAGCTCTAACTTTCTATTAAAAAATAATTCATGCTAAAGTATAAAACTCGATACAGATAAAAAGAGACTATTGTTAAATATATGGCCCAACTCAAGGGGAACTTATTATATCACAAGCTCATACTGCCTGTTTGAGCTTCCCTTGTCCACCCTGAACATGCCCCCTCACAGCCTGGTGAGTCTCTCTTCCAGAATCTTAAAAGTAGAACAACAGATCTGACTGGCACCGAAACAAGTTACCCACCAGGCTTTGGGTTTCCAGGGCAACAAGGATCCAAGCTCCAGGCCCAGAAGAACTTCTCAGACTCAGCAGGTAACTGTAGTCTTTCTTGTGGGTCGGGCATATGCTAAGGAAGAGAATAATCACTGAGGAAGGCAGGCAGACAACACATCAACTCAAGGAGTTTGAGATAGGTCAGTGTCTTGTTGTTCATCCTTCATTTCTAAAGAAGACCAATGACATCACCATGCTGGGGTCAGAATCTGGTGTGTTTAGCTATAGCTAATGAGTTCAGAAGGCACTACCACAGATCAGGCACAAACAGTCCATTAGAACATTTGTAGTGGTGTGATCGAAAAAAAATTCTGGAGGGGCAACAAGGTGACTAAGTGGATAGAAAGCCAGGACCAGAGATGGGAGGTTCAGAGTTCAAATTTGACCTCAAATACTTCATAGCTATGTGACCCTGGACAAGTTTCTTAATTCCTATTGCCCAGTCCTTACCATTCTTTTGCCTTGGAACCGATTCTAAGACAGAAGGTAAGAGTTTTTAAAAAAAGGAAAAGTACTGGAGTGGGAGACAGAAAGCCTATATTTGAATCCTAGATGTTTCTTAATACCTATGTGACTTTAGTCCAAGTAATGTAACTTCTCTGGGACTCTGCATAAGATAAAGAGGATCTTTAAAGTCTCTATCTTCTCTAAATTCTATGATCTTATGATTTTAAGCTAAGAAAAATAAAAGGACACATTCAAATGAGTGTCCTTTTCCCTTTTACTGAACAAGGGCATGGATGTTGAAAGACTTCAAATATCTGACCAATGTAGTGATCAGTTACAAAGCCATAAGATTGATGTCTAAGCATGCCCATCCACCTCCTGCCAAGGAAGCAATTGACTGAAAACACAGAATGAGGGGGCAGCTGGGTATCTCAGTGGATAGAGAACTAGGCCTAGAGATGGGAGGTCCTAGGTTCAAATCTGGCCTCAGACACTTCCTAGCTATGTGACCCTGGGCAAGTCACTTAACCACCATTGCCTAGCCCTTCCCACTCTTCTACCTTGGAACCAATACACAGTATTGATTCTAAGATGGAAGGTAAGGGTTAAAAAAAAAATAACAACTCAGAATGAGACAGACATTTTTAGACACAGCCAAGGTTTTGCTTGACCGCATATTTGTTACAAGGGCTTTGTTTTGCACCCTGCCCTAACTACCTACTGCAGTGGAGGATGGGTAGGGGGACAAAGACACAGAAAAATGGCACCCAAAAAGTGTAATGTGAGGCTGGTGCATACTCAGACTCCATCAGGTCATTTGGGCAATGCGCTCTTTCCACTTAGAGAACCTGGAAAGCTTATTTCTGGGGAAATCATGATACCATGGAAGGGAAGTGCCTTGAAGGGATTGTGGAGCATGTATAGACTTCTGTGACTAATTCAGGCAGGTTAGCCAACATGATGAAGGGAAAGAGTTCAGATTGGCTTTGGAGGCATTCAAAAAGACTGGTCAACTTTAGCTGCCTCCTCTTTGCCTCTCTTTGCCCATAGATTTCTGTGACTATTAGAGCCTTCTTCCCCGCTAAGTGTGAAATGTGCATTGGTCCTTGGCCTGTTCATTCATTCTTCTATTCTAGGTTCAGGGAGTGAAGTCTTCGACCTTAGACAAAAGATGAGCTACAAGAAAACTAGTGTTGAAATCCAGGTTGGGTTTGGCACCAGCACTGCACCAGTGGCCCAAGGAGAAAGGAGTGATCTTTGGGAGTGATCCTTGGGACCTCAGCCCATAAAAAGGGTTTACCCACCAGTAATGCTGCAATAGAACAAGAACTTGGTGGGAACAATGCTATATAGGAATTGAGCTAACATTTGAATTCATGTACCTCAAGACCAAGTGTAAAGGACAAATGTGCCCAGAGGGAAATGCTTGTTCTTGTTGTGGGAGAAACACACCCAAGTTTGTAGCAGGGTCCCCCCCCCCAAGAATAGGAGACTCAAACACGATTCAATCCAGAAGTAAGAAAAAAACTTTATTTGAAGAAAAATATGGTAGTACAATAACCTAATAGCTGATGGAATAGCCTAGAGGCTAACCAGATAGCCTGGGGGCTAATAGAATAGCCTGATGGGCATTGGAGTGGCAGCCTCAGTTGTGGAGTAGCAGCTCCATAGCTCTGGGTTGATGGAGTGGCAGCTCTCTGTAAAATGGAGTAGCCCTTGGGGCAGATTTACTAGCCTAATAAGTAATGGAGTAGTAGTCCCAGGTGTGGAGTAGCAACCCAAGGTATGGATTAGGGCTTGCATATTTATTAGGGTCTGGGAGCTTCCAGGGAAATCTCTACCTTTTCTTGTTCTAAAACCCTGGAAAATGTGCATGGCCAAATTCAGGTGGAGGTATGTTTTTAGATGTTACCAGAAAGGGAATAAGGAGCATGAAAAGGTTTGGGAGAGCCTTCTGAAATGCCAGAGTCCTTAATGCACATGCCCCATGTTTCCCCCATTGTCCACCTTGTCATCATTTGTCCCTGTGGGAGAGGTATCGCTGCTCTTCTGGAAAGGGAATGGGGAGGGGGCACATCATGGTCCTAACAGTTCAGAACCAAGGTAAACAAAGAGCAATATGAGTAATTCATAAAATAGAGCAGCACAAAGCTGATGCCCAGTCTAGAACATTACAGATCCAGTACAGGTGACTGGTGATCCAGCATGGGTAACTGATCAACAATACAGATTCTGCAATTCCTGCTTGACTAATGCTGAAACTACAGATTTTGTAGCTGATGAGAAATACAAGCTGGTGAGAAATACAAGATTTCAGAGCATGAGGGTTACTGCCCCTAACTGCCCATTGCCAGTTGCTATCATTGTCGTAGCTGTGAAGTAAATTTCCCTTTATAAAATAGATCCAGTATTAAGTGGCTGGATGGAACTGAGGCTTTTAACAATGGACAGAACACTAACCGTGGAGGCTTGAGCCAATAAAGGCAGAGAAATGAAATATCCCATGATCCCCTTGGGGTGCCCTGACTCTGTGAGAAAGGATCAGAGAATTACACAGTATATGTAGAGCCTCATCCAGGATAAAAACTGAGTCCTTTGCATTTGCAGGGACTGTTTTAAAGTTCTTTATCTGGTTTATGACAAAGAATGCTATCTACCTCCAGAGAAAAAAACCACTGGAGTTGGAATGCAAATCAAAGCGTATAATTTTTTACTAATTTTATTTTGGGGTTTTGGTTTCATATGAGTATTCTCTTACAACAATGAACAATAAGGAAGTATATTTTATGTGATAATGCATGTATAACCCAGATCAAATTGCTTACCAGCTCCAGGAAGGAGGAGGGAAGGGGAGAGGGAGA
This sequence comes from Gracilinanus agilis, assembly GCF_016433145.1. NCBI lineage: Eukaryota > Metazoa > Chordata > Mammalia > Didelphimorphia > Didelphidae > Gracilinanus > Gracilinanus agilis. The sequence continues at coordinate 333,039,289 of NC_058131.1, read as the reverse complement.
CAATTTGGGTCATAGAACTTCAGAAAACTTATGTGGGAAATTGTTATTACATGTAACTAGTAAAACAAAATGTCTTCACAAAAATTTTTTTTAAATTAAATTTTGTCTGGAATTTTCAAATTTACATACCTCAGTTTGCAGACTCCATAGAGAAATTAACAAAAATTTTAAGGCTATAATTGTATGGCCATTTTCTTGTGCATATTCCTAGTCAGCTCTACTGAGGTAACTTTGCAAACTCTGAATCTGTTGATTCACTGAATATTTAAATACCGAGACTTGCCAAATTATTGAATTCTGTACAAGTATTGATATTAAGTCTTCTATGAGACATATGGAGTTTGTGATGTTGGAATGCTGGTTTCTACTTGAGAAATTGTTCATATTTTTCTTTTTACACTTAAATAAGACCTAGACTGCTTGCCTTATTAAAAGATCCTCATGTTCTGCAAGTTCAAAAGTTTGCCTGTGTCCCTAGAAATTCTAAGGAAGCAACTGGTCAAAATGATGCCATTTTTTTGGGAAGACTTACCTGCCTTTGAGATTTATTTTGCTTTGTTTGCTATTTTCACTATCTGGGCCCATTTGTCTTGTCAGGTGAGTTTCCCCAGTCTCACCAAGCATGCTCTTGAAGTGGAAGGCATCTGCCGAGATAAAACTATAGGAATTTGCCTGTACCTTTAAGGATATTGCTAATGCTACAGAGTTCCTTAGAGAAATTTTGTGTGCCCTGTATAGAAAATGACAATTTTGTCCAGATCCCAGTTTGATGACTTTATGCATTGAATCATAGAAGAGTTTTCACCTAGGGCAGTTGGTTTCTCATAAACTTTGTTTATATGAGGCAGGTATGCACTGAAGCTTACTTCTCCTGGGCTCACAAGAACTTTCAATTTTTCAAACTTGGAAATTAGCAAATGCTACAAATCAATATATACGTCTTCTAAAAGACCCTTGCCTTCTGTTTTAGAATTTGATATTAACTCCATTGATATAATTCCAAGGCAGAAGAGGGCTAAGCAATTAGAGTTAAGTGACTTGCCCAGGGTCACATAGCTAGAAAGTATCTAAGGTCAAATTTGAACCCAAGATCTCCTGTCTCCAGGCCTTGCTCTCTATCCACTGAGCCACCTAGCTGCTCCAACATATATGTTTTTCTTCACCCACAGAAATGGTTGTTAAACATTTATCAGCACACCAATGATTCTAGGATAGCTAAGGAGCACAGTGGATAAAGCACTGGGCCTGGAGTTAGGAAGATCTGAATTCAAATTTGACCTCAGACGCTTACTAAATGTGTGACCCTAAGAAATTGTCAAACCTTTGCCTCAATTTCTTCAGCAGTAAAATGGGGAGAATAATAGCAGCTGCTTCCCCGAATTATTGCACAGATCAAATGAGATAATATTTGTAAAGTGCTTAATATGTCACCTGGCACATAGTAGGCTCTTAAAAAAATGCCTTTTCCCTTTCCCTTTCCTTTCTCCAGGTCTCTAAATTCCTGTGTGGAAAGTCTCATTCATTCTGGGATTTGGATAGGGGCACAGATTTCTTGAGAAAGGAAGTTTTCTTTTATTTTTCTTTAGGAGTTACCTAGTGATTCAAACCATCCCATGAGTGTGAATGGGGGGGTAGTGGGAAAGAACACTAGTTAAACCAGGGGAGGGGAAAGCACTTTCAGCTCCATAGGTCCTAAAGCAATTTATAGGTTCCAAGTCAATTAGGTTTGGTTTCTTGTCTGAGAGGCAGATGGTGACACATAGGCAATCTCAGGTCCTAAACCCCTTTTAGGAGAACAGAGAACACCACAGGATTGGGAAAGCTCAGCAAGGACCAGCTTTTTGCTTTTTTTTTTTTCTCCTCAAAGAAAAGAAGGTTTTCTTTTCTTTTTTGCCTTTGGCTTGAGGAAGGCCATGCAAGTACTGAGTCAGCAATAATCTCTGATAAATTTTGTGAAATGTTCTTTGTTGGTATGCCAGACTCACATTACAAAAAAAAAAAAAAAAAAAAGAAGAAAAAGATAACCATTGAGATATCTTTTTTTTTTTTAATCAAGAGAAAAGAATAGACGGAAAACCAAACTCAGACAGGCAGTTTTGTTAGTTTTTAATTTTTTTGTCAATTACATGTAATAAATTTCCACATAAGTTTTCTGAAGTTGTATGATCGAACTTATCTGTCTTTTTCATAAGTTCCTCAGAATTGTCACGTATCATTGTTTTGCTGAGAATAGCTAAGTCTATTATAGTTGATCATTCCACAATATTGCTCTTACTGTGTACGATGTTTTCCTGGTTTCACCTATTTCACTCTGCATCAGTTCATGTAGATCTTTCCAGTTATTTCTGAAATCATCTTATTCATCATTCTTTATAGCACAATAATATTCCATCACCATCTTGTACCACAATTTGTTCAGCCATTCCCCAATCGATGGGCATCCCTTTAATATACAATTCTTTGTTACCCCAAAAAGAGCTGCTATAAATATTTTTATACACATAGGTCAGATAGGACAGTTTTTTCCTTCTTTTTTTAAAAGTTCATTTAATTAATTAATTAATTTAGAATATTTTTCCATGGTTACATGATTCTTGTTCATTCCCTCCCCTCTTCCCCCATAGCCAATGAGTAATTCCACTGGCTTTTACAAGTGTCATTGATCAAGACCTATTTCCATATTATTGATATTTGCACTAGCATGATCATTTAGATCATCTACATCTTCCAATCATATCTCCATCAAACCATGAGATCAAGCCGTTGTTTTTCTTCTGCATTTCTACTCCCACAGTTCTTTCTCTGGATGTGGATAGTGTTCTTTCTTGTAAGTTCCTCAGAATTGTCCTGGATCATTGCATTGCTGTTAGTTGAGAAGTCTATTATATTCGATTGTGCCACAGTGTATCCGTCTCTGTGTATAAGGTTTTCCTGGTTCTGCTCCTTTCACTCTGCATCAGTTCCTGGAGGTTGTTCCAGTTCACATGGAATTCCTCCATTTCTTTATTCCTTTCAGCACAAAAGTATTCCATCACCAACAGATACCATAATTTGTTTAGCCATTCCCCAATCTAAGGGCATCCCCTCATTTTCCAATTCTTTGTTACCACAAAAAGAGCTGCTATAAATATTTTTGTATACTTGGGTCAGATAGGACAGTTTTGAAAGCTACAGCTTGATTTTATTATATACTTAAAAGAAATGCAAGCCATATGTAATAAAGACCTGTATCCTTTTTTTCTGATCTACTATGTATATGAAGGTGCCCATTCTATTTGGTATTTAAGTTCAAAAGAAACGTTTAAGAAAAAGAAAGAGGAAGAATGAGGGAAAACTTGTAGGGGAGGTGGTGGGCCTGGCTATCACTCCATCATATGCCATGTGACTGTGCCTGACACAATTCAGCTACACCAGACAGTCAACTTTGGCCAGTGAAAATGAATGAAAAGTTGAGGTGAGTTGCAATAGGATTTGTAAATGGAGAGGTCCCTTGGTATCATAGCAGAAGTACTGGATTTGGACTTGGAAGACACGGAATATAATCCTGGCTTTGTTATTTGCTATTGGTGAGACCTTGGAGAAGAGTCATTAGTAAATATAAAACTTTGAACTTTTTGGGGAGTGGGGAAACTTGGCTTCATATCTCTGACCTTATTTCCTCATCTGTAAAATGGGAAGAAGAAGATTTTTTCCTGCTCACTTCATAAAGGTTGTTGTGAAGAAAATGAATAAATTATTATTTTTATTATGACAGTCTGGTTGCCTGGGGAGGGTAGCACTGAGTCACCTTGACCTGTAGTCCCTGAAGAAAGATGTGAAATCAAAGTGACTGTCTTTAAATCTTGGCTTTTCTACTTACTATGTTTCTTATCCTCAGTTTCCTCATCTTTTAATGGGGGTAGGACCAAACTAGATGGTTTCCAATGATTTTATCAGCTTGAAATCCTATAACCAGGCAGAGGTAATTATTATCCCTGCCTTCTGATTCCTTCCCTTCCTGCTTTATTCCAAACACTGCAATATCCAAAAAAACCCACAACCAAAACAATTTATTTAAATGGAAATAAAAAGAACTCTTCCTCTACTAGATTAACCAACTGCTCTCATCTAGCTACACCTTGGTAGCTTGAGAGAACTCACAGGGGTGGCCTCAGCTTATAAGATGAGGCAAGCAGGTGGCCAGTACCTCCAGAAATCAGAGGTCCCAAGTCTACAGTGGTGTGGACATATGGGAAAGGATACAGCACTGTATTTCTTGAGGAAGGATCTGATAAGTATCCATAGCTCCTGAAAAACTTGCAAAAAAACTCTCACTAACCAAATTCTTTTTTTTCCTATTGCCTTTTTTTATTTTGAAATTTTTTATTTAATAATTAATTTAGAATGTTTTTCCGTGGTTACATGATTCATGTTCTTTCCCTCCCCTCCTCCCACCCCCCCCCTCCTGTAGCCAACAAGCAATTCCACTGGGTTTTACATGTTCACTAACCAAATTCTTGACACTGTCAAATGCTTCCACATCAGAAACAGATATGATTTTGTCAATGGAAATTATATTAAAGGAATGCCCAGTCATTGTACCCTCAAGCCCACAAGGGTCTTTCCATCTGATCTGTGGTGGAAACTTACTGTATCATCTCCCTCTTTAGAATGCAAACTTTTAGAGATCAGGGGACTATCTTGCTTTTTTCTATTTATACACCCAGCATTTGGCACAGTGCATTACATAGACTAGTAAGTGCTTAATAAATGCCTTTTCATTTATTCTTTTAAAAAAATTCTCACCTTCTGCTTAGAATCAATACTGAGTCTAAGGCAGATGAGCAGTAAGGGTTAGGCAATTGAGGTTTAAGTGACTTACCAAGGGTCACACAGCGAAGAAGTCTCTGACTTCAGATTGAACTCAGGTCTTCCTGACTCTAGGTCTGGTTCACTATCTACTGCCCTACCTAGATTCCCCCTTTTCATTTCTTCTTCTTTTTTTTTTAAACCCTTACTTTCCACCTTGGAGTCAATACTGTGTATTGTTTCCAAGGCAGAAGAGTGGTAAGGGCTAGGCAATGGGGGTTAAGTGACTTGCCCAGGGTCACACAGCTGGGAAGTGTCTGAGGCCAGATTTGAACCTAGGACCTCCCATCTCTAGGCCTGAGTCTCAGTCCACTGAGCTACCCAGCTGCCCCCCCCTTTTCATTTATTCTTAAATAAGTAAGGTTCATCTTTGCCAATTTGGATTTCAATTTGAAAGGATATCCTGACCCCTGATGGGACATGGTAGAGGAATAGGGAGATATGCCCTGGGTATCACTTCTAGCAATAATCTGAAGATTGGGGCATATACCCATAGAGTATGATCAAACTTTGGAGATATGCAGGTTGAATTCAAGAATCCACATACACAATACTGTAAATTGAAAATCTCATATTATCATGAAAAAGAAATTTAGCAATCATTAAGTCCAGATAAAGGTGTTCTTGTAATGGGTTCGAAGAGAGAAAAGGTGTATTAAGAGGAGACAAATAACCATTTAGATTTAAATTTATGTCAAAGCAGTAAGTGACCTTAGAACACAGAATCAGAAATTTCTGAGGTCACTTAGTCTCCAGGAAAATGGCCATTCAACCAATTTCTCTGGTCGTTAGAGATCATCTAGTCTGATCACATCATCTCTCATTAATGGAAGAGACTTAGAATAGAGAACATTAGAAATGGAAGGTTCTTTAGAGACCCTCTGATCCAGTCCTTGCATTTGCTAGAGAAGGTAATGAAGGCCCAGAGAGATAAAAAGGGACTTTCTCAAAACACTTTGAAAAAGCATCTTGAGATAATGAGAAACTCCCAGGGCCATTTGACAGAAGACTTGGCTTCATATGCCAGTGTCAACCCATTACCTTCCCTAGGTGTCTGATCCCATGGGATGGAGTTAGATTGAGAGAAAGACACCAGAAATAGAGAGAGAGGCAAAGGGCATGTTTACTGTTTTCTTCTCAACAAAACAACATGCATTCGGGAACTCATCTCCTAAAGAGATTAGGATTAGATTCAGGAATTAGCTAACCTTTTATAGTACCAAAATGATGAAGAAGAAAGAAGGGGGAAAAAATACCAAATTCTGGAAGTGGGTTTGAGAATAAATCCTTCGAGTGACTTTGGGGTCCTGGGGAGACCCTCTAAAAATAGTTATTTTATATGGAAATTTCTGAGGTTGTTCCATATCTAAATAAAAAAAGTCACAAGGCTGCTCCCAGTCCAGGATCAGTTGGAACAGTCCAGTCAGAATTCAGTTGGTGTACCCCATTTCTCAAGTTTAGCTTATAGTTGCAAAGGATTATTGTTATATATCAGAAACTCCTGGAAAAAATGGGGGCTTGAGCAAATCCAACTAATTATTATAGTCGGTATTCCTTTCACTTTATCACCAGCTTTGCTCTGTACCAAGCTTGCAACCATGAGTAAGCAACTTTCCTTCTTTAAATATAAATTTCGACGTCTGTAAATTGGAAGTGATTGTTCTTGCCCCATCAATCTCAGGGTCATTTTGAGAATCAAATGAAATAATATGTTTGAAATCTTCATGACTCTGTGATTGCCCGAGATTACTCAAAGAGCTAGTGGCAGAGTCAGGCCTCGAACCAAGTTTCCTCTTCCCAGGTAATGGCTTTTTCTGCTACACAACCCAAGGACAGGAGCTAATTCATCTTTAAATTCCCATCAACACCTAGCTTGGTGCTTTGGGTATAGTGATGGCTTTTTTTTTCCTGAAACCCACCCTGATTTCTGAGACCTGTCTTCAAGAACCCTCTAGACTAGATCAATGTTAGTTAAGATGTGGCATGTGTGCAGAGTAGGCACTCGGGGAGCTGCTCTGTTCCCCCCTTCCCAGCACCTGAGGACATTTTTACACAGCCACTACTCTATCCAGTGGCTCAAAGCAAGCACTTTCTCCCTCTAATCTCTCCATAATTGGGGGGGGAAGGACTCACAGACAGCTTGAATTTGCCCTCTGGGCACTCGAACTCAGAAAAGGTTAGCCAAGAAGGCCCTAAATTGATCTTCATCCCAGACAAACAATAAACCCTCAAGTTCCTTTCAATCACCCAAGCCAGAATTCAGCTAAAGACTGTCAAAAACTTCATTACTTGTCCAACCACCCCAGCTTCTGGCTGTTGCATCTAGGCCTCTCTCAGACATCTTAGATTTCGGCTCCCAAGTGAGTGGCTGGGTCCAAGCTCCTTCCTCCTCTCCAAAAATCTATATATAAGCGTCTTGCCTTCTGGCCTTCTTCAGAAACTCTACTGTCAGTTTTTCCCAAGACAGGGTTGTCCCAGGATGGTTGACTCTGCATGGTCTGTGATCATTTGTCTCCCTTGTTCTGATTAAAAGACCTGTTCTTAAAACTACTCTGATAGTTATTATTTTTCAGGTTGACAGCATATAGCAAATATTTCTTCAGTTCAATTCAACAAACATTAATTAGGCGGCCTAAATAAACACTCTTGGACCTCAAGGGGATTTCATTCTAACTGAGGGGATATAACATTAATTAATCAATTAATTATTAATTAGTGAGTTAGTGAATGAATAAATAAATATACATGTATGTATATATATATATGGGTATGTGTATGCCTGTAATTAAATACAAAGTAGAGAGGAAGTAACAAAACATTTTCTAGGAAAGAGTGTTAATATTTGGAAGGATCAGGAAGGGCCTCCCGTTGGCATCCAGGGATCCAAAAAGCCAAAAGGCTAGGAAGAAGTCTGTTCCCAACATGAAAGACCACTTGTTCAAAGGCAGAAGTGGGGAGACAGACATGCATTTATATGCATATGGGAAAAAACAAGCAGGCCAATTTTATTAGAATGGAGGAAGAATAAATATGGAAGGAGTTATTGAAAAATGAGCAGAGCCAGGAGTGGTGACTTGGGGTCACTGCTACTAGGGAGACTAGGACTAGAGGATCATGAGCTCAGGCGATCTGAACTTCAGTGGACTAAGCTATCAAGCCTCTTCACTCAGTCCTGTATCAATGAGGTCCTCCCCCTTGGAGGTTTCTGGAGAGTCCAAGCTGCTTAAGGAAGAATGATCTGGCCAAGGTCAGAAACGGAGCAGATGAATGCGTCTATTCTAACCAGCAGTGAGATGACTGAGTGGTTGACTACCAGTAACACAGGGAGACTCAGTTTCCAAAAAAAAAGGAAAGAAAAATGATAGAACGAATGAGGGAATGAACAAATTAGAGAATGAACAAATGAATGTTGGGATAATTGCCTAGCAGAACTGAGAATCCTTAGGGCCCTTCCAAAGGAGTGCATTCCAGAAATTGGTAGGCAGACCAGGGGTTAGGTTACACAGTACAGGAAAGGTGGGATAGCATGGATTGGGTTGTGTTAAGAAGGAAAAAATTAAAGCAGGCAAAATTTTCATGTCTGTACAAAGAAGTAATTATTCTATGTTCTAAAGCAGAGAAATAGGTCACAAGTTGCCCCACAAAATTCTCAAGTATAGCCCAAATAGATTAAAAAATGTAATTGGGAAGGGACATCCTGGTGGCTTGCTGGATTGAAAGCCAGGCCTAGAGATGGGAAGTCTTGGGTTCAGATTTGACCTCAGATACTGCCTAAGCTGTGTGACCTTGGGCAAGTCACTTAACTCCCTTTGTCTAGCCCTTAGTGCTCTTCTGCCTTAGAACGAGTTCATCCTAAGATAGAAGGTAAAGGTTGCTTTTTTAAAAACATAATTAGGAAATGTTTAACAAAATAAGTAAAAATACAATAAAACATAGATAATGTTAATTTGTGGTTTTCTAAGTCAATTTGTAGCCCTCTGGGGTACCTTTCTCTTTGAGTTTGACTCGAGGATAAAGTATCTTCGAGTTCTAACATTATATATTATATTTTCAATATTCTATATTCCATTTTCAAGAGGTCTCTTCTTTAGTTCTAAGATTCTCTGATCCAAAAGTCAATATTCTATGATGCTTTTCATTACTAACATTTTAAGACTCCATCGCTTCACAGTTTTGCCAAAGGTAGCTCTGGGAGTGGATCTTTGGATACCACATAGTCTCATTGATGTGAACACAAAGTTAGTAAGAAGGCAGATAGCTTGATTTAAATTACTGGGGTGTTCTAAAAAAGGGCTCTAAGGCCCAGAAAGGGTTCATATATTTGTAGTTTTCTCAGTGGTATTATTATTCATTAATTGTTTTTGACAATGTAAAATTGGTAAATTTTTAAAAATCATAAAAAATCTGTCAATTATGGGTCAATATAGACTTTTTTTTAAAGCCCTTACTTTTTGTTTTAGAATCATTACTAAATATTGGTTCCAGGGCAGAAGAGTGATAAGGGTCATGCAATGGGGGTTAAGTGATTTGTCCAGAGACACACAACTTGGATGTGCTCGAGTCTAGATTTGAACCCAGGATCTCTTGTCTCCAGACTTGGCTTTCTATCCATTAAGCAACTTAGCTACCCCCAGTATAGACTTTAATTAAAGAACTACTAATTACATACTAAAAACAGAATACAATTATATTTAATACAATTGCATTATACAACACAATTCTTTTTTTATACTTAAAATTTTTTCCTTACCAATTACATGTAATAACCAATTTCTACAGAAGTTTTCCCAAGTTATATGATTGAACTCATCAAGACCTATTTCCAAATTATTGATATTTGAGCTAGTGTGGTCATTTTGAGTCAATATCTCTATATCCCCATCTTCCCATATGATCAGGTAGTTGTTTTTCTTCTGTGTTTCTACTCCCACAGTTCTTCCTTTGAATGTCAGTAGCGTTCTTTCTCATAAGTCCCTCAGAATTGCCCTGATCACTGCATTGCTGCTAGTAGAGAAGTCCATTACATTCGATTTTACCACAGTGTATCCATCTCTGTGTATAATGTTTTCCTAGTTCTGCTCCTTTCACTCTGTATCAGTTCCTGGACGTCTTTCCAGTTCACATGGAACTCCTCCAGTTCTTTATTCCTTTGAGCACAATAGTATTCCATCACCAGCAGATACCACAATTTGTTCAGCCATTCCCGAATTGAAGGACATACCCTCCTTTTCCAGCTTTTTGCCACCACAAAAAGTGCAGCTATAAATATTTTCATACAAGTCTGTTTATCTATGATCTCTTTGGGGTACAAACCCAACAATGGTATGGCTGGATCAAAGGGCAGGCATTCTTTTATAGCCCTTTGAACATAGTTCCAAATTGCCAGCCAGAATGGTTGGATCAGTTCACAACTCCACCAGCAATGCATTAATGTCCCAATTTTGCCACATCCCCTCCAGCATTCATTACTCTCCCCTTCTTTCATTTTAGCCAATCTGCTAGGTGTGAGGTGATACCTCAGAGTTGTTTTGATTTGCATTTCTCTAATTATTAGAGATTTAGAACACTTTCTCATGTGCTTATTGATAGTTCTGATTTCTTTATTTGAAAATTACCTATTCATGTCCCTTGCCCATTTATCAGTTGGGGAATGGCTTGATTTTTTGTACAATTGATTTAGCTCCTTATAAATTTGAGTAATTAGACCTTTGTTAGAAGTTTTTGTTATAAAGATTTTTTCCCAATTTGTTGCTTCCCTTCTAATTTTGATAGCATTGGTTTTGTCTGTCCAAATCTTTTTAGTTTAATGTAGTCAAAATTATTTATTTTACATTTTGTGATTTTTTCTAACTCTTGCTTAGTTTTAAAATCTTTCCTTTCCCATAGATCTGACAAGTATACTATTCTGTGCTCACCCAATTTATAGTTTCCTTCTTTATATTCAAGCCATTCACCCATTCTGAGTTTATCTTGGTATAGGGTGTAAGATGTTGATCTAGGCCCAATCCCTCTCATATTGTTTTCCAATTTTCCTAGCAATTTTTGTCAAATAGTGGGGTTTTGTCCCAAAAGCTGGGTTCTTTAGGTTTATTGAAAACTTTCTTGCTGAGGTTGCTTACCCCTAGTCTATTCCACTGATCCTCCTTTCTGTTTCTTCACCAGTACCATATTGTTTTGATGACCACTGCTTTATAGTACAGTTTCAGATCTGGCCACCTTCCTTCACATTTTTTTTTCATTATTTCCCTTGATATTCTTGATCTTTTGTTCTTCCAAATGAACTTTGTTACAGTTTTTTCTAATTCAGTAAAAAAGTTTTTTGGTAGTTTGATAGGTATGCCACTAAATAAATTGATTAATTTGGGTAGGATGGTCATTTTTATGTTAGCTCATCCTACTCATGAGCAACTAATATTTTTCAATTGTTTAGATCTAGTTTTAATTGTGTGGAAAGTCTTTTTTAGTTGTATTCATATAATTCCTGCATTTGTTTTGGCAGATAGATTCCTAAGTGTTTTATTTTGTCTAGGGTGATTTTAAATGGCACTTCTCTTTTTAACTCTTACAGCTGGGATGTGTGGATAGCATTCTTTGTCATAAATTCCTCAAAATTGTCCTGGATCATTGTACTTCTGATAATAGTTGTCTATCATAGCTGATCATGCCATAATATTGCTGTTACTGTGTACAACATTTTTCCTGGTTCTGCTCATTTCACTCTGCACTAGTTCACAAAGCTCTTTCCAGCTCTTTCTGAAATCATCCTGTTCATCATCATTCCTTATAGCACAATAGTATTCCATCACCATCACATGCCACAAATTGTTTGGCTATTCCCCAATTGATGGACTTTCAATTTCCAGTTCTTTGCTACCACAAAAAGAGCTGCTACAAATATTTTTGTATAAGTAGATCTTTTACCCATTTTTTATCTCTCTGGGATACAGACCTAGTAGTGGTATTACTAGATCAAAGGGTATGCATTGTTTTATAGCCCTTTGGCCACAGTCCTAAATTGTCCTCTAGAATGACTGTATCAGTTCACAATTCCACCAACAATGCATTTGTGTCCCAATTTTGCCACATCACCTCCAACATTTATCATTTTCCTTTACTGTCATATTGGCCAGTCTACTAGGTGTAAGGTGGTACCTCAGAGTTGTTTTAATTTGCATTTCTCTAATCAAAAGGGATTTAGAACATTTTTTCATATGATTATTGATAGCTTGACTTCTTCATCTGAAAACTGCTAATTCATATCTTTTGACCATTTGTCAATTGGGAAATAACTTGTATTCTTATGAATTTAATTTATTGGTTCTTAATATATTTAAGAAACAAAACCTCTATTGGAAAAATTTGTTATATAAAATTTTCTCCTGTTTCTTGTTTCTCTTCTAATTTTGGTTGCCTTGGTTTTGTTGGTACAAAACCTTTTTAATTTAATATAATCAAAATTATTCATTTTACACCTTGTAATGTTCTGTCTCTTGTTCGGTCATAAATTCTTCCCTTCTCCATAGATCTGACAGGTAAACCATTCTATGTTCCCCTAATTTACTTTTACTATCACCCTTTATGTCTAAATCTAAATCATATATCCATTTGGACCTTATCTTAGTATAAGGTGTGAGATATTGCTCTAAACCTAGTTTCTGCCATACTCTTTCCCAATTTTCCCAACAGTTTTTGTGAGATAGTGAGTTCTTATCTCAAAAGCTGGGATCTTTGGGTTTATCATATACTAGATTGCTGAGGCCATTTACCCCTAATCTACTTAATTGATTCACCATTCTATTTCTTAGTCAGTACCAGATTGTTTTGATGATTACTGCCTCAGTACAGTTTAAGATTTGGTACTACTAGGCCACCATCCTTTACTTTTTTTTTCATTAGTTCCCTTGATATTCTTGATTTTTTGTTCTTCCAGATAAATTTTGCTATTACTTTTTCCATAAAAAAATATAAAATAGTTTTTTGGTAATTTGATAGGTATTGTACTGAATAAGTAAATTAACTTATGTAGGATTGTCATTTTTATTATATTGGCTCAATGAGCAATTAATGTTTTTCCAATTATTTAGATCTAACTTTATTTGTGTGAAAAGTGTTTTGTAATTGTGTCCATATAATTCCTGTGCTTGTCTTGGCAAATAGATTCCCAAGTATTTTGTATTATCTAGAATTATTTTAAATAGAGTTTTTCTTTCTAACTCTTCCTGCTGGACTTTGTTGGAAATATATAGAAATATTGATGATTTATGTGAATTTATTTTGTATTCTGCAACTTTGCTAAAGTTATTAATTATTTCAATTAATTTTTTTAGTGAATTCTCTAAGTATACCTTCATATCATTTGAAAGAGCGATAGTTTAGTCTCCTCATTGCCTACTTTAACTCCTTCAATTTCTTTTTCTTCTCTAATTGCTAACATTTTCTAGTACAATATTAAATAATGTTGGTGATAATGGGCATTCTTGCTTCACTCCTGATCTTTTTGGGAAGGCTTTTCACTTATCCCCATAGTAGATGATAACTTATTGGTGGTTTTAGATAAGATACTGCTTATCATTTTAAAGAATGATATATTTATTCCTATGCTTTCTAGTGTTAGGAATGATATTTTTGTTGAAGGCTTTTCCTGCATCCATAGAGATAATCATGTGGTTTCTGTTAGTTTGGTTATTGATAAACAATTATTAGCAAATATTTATTTCATGTTCAGAACACCACACAGTTAATGACTTATGACTTGTGACCTGAGCATTTCAAATAATTTCTAGTTTGGTCCCAACATTCCTTTTTACACTTTGACAGTCTGGCAATATGGTCCTTTTATGTTCATTAATAAATGTTTTTAGCCAGGCCTAGAGACGGGAGGTCCTAGGTTCAAATCTGGCCTCAGACACTTCCCAGCTGTGTGACCCTGGGCAAGTCACTTGAACCCCATTGCCTCCCTTACCACTCTTCTGCCTTGGAACCAATACACAATATTGACTCCAAGATGGAAGGTAAGGGTTAAAAAAAAAAAGAATAAATGTTTTTGTAAAACCTAGTGGAATTGCTCATTGGCTACAGGAGCGGGGTGGGGGAGAGAGGAGGGAAAGAACATGAATCATGTAACCATGGGAAAATATTCTTAATTAATTAATTAATTGATTGAAAAATTTCAGATTAAAAAAAGAATAAATGTTTTCTCTTTCTATTCCATATTTCATTTGTATAGTCAGCAGTGTATATTTGTTTTGTTTTTATACATCATTACAAATTCTGTAAAGATTTTTAGTCGGGGAAGGTTGCCTCACTTCTTCTCCTCTCTCTTCCTTTCCTTGCTCTTCTTCTCCTCACTTCCTCTTCCTCCTTTTCCTATTTGTTGTGAGTTCTGAATCTACCCTCCCCCCCCCCACAGGGTCCCAAACCCCAGCTAATAAGCAATGGGATGTATGGCGTAAATCCTTATGTTTTCCTGTTTAGTCACATCTAAAGGAGAAGGCCTCCTCTGGGCCCTGGACCTGATTACTGAAATGCTCTATCTGCCACTTAATCTGGGCCTGACCTCTAAGTCACCTTCGGCTGTAGCTGCGGGTGCTCCGGGCAGCCTGGCAGAGGTGGGCCTGTGAGGGAGGGGGACCCTGACTATTGAGGATTCAGCTCTCCAGCTAGGAGCAGGGAATGACCCAATCAGAACTCAGCAGGCCCTCCCGGTGTCAGTCACTGATGGAGACAGATGTCATCTCTCCTATGTGCCTCCTTCTCTCCTCTGACACCGGCATCACTCTGGCACAAGCCTTTAACACCTCAAGCCTGGACTACTGGAATTGCCTGCTGGTTGGTCCCCCTGCCTCAAGAGTCTTTCCCACTCCAGTCAGTCCTCCACTCAGCTGTCAAAGTAATCCTCCTAAAAACCTTTCCTAGCCTTTCTTAACACTTACTGCCTTCCCTTTGTTGATTATCTCCAGTTTGTTCCATAGGGGTCTTGTCTGTATCTAGTTGCTTGCATTTTGACTTTCCATTAGTCTGGGAGCTCCTTAAAAGCAGGGCTGGCTTTTTGTGTCCTGTCAGTTGTTTTTTTTTTAAATTTTTGTTTTGTTCTGACTTTCTTTGTTTCCCTAAGCACTTAGCACAGGGTCCAACTCACAGTAGGCATTTATCAAATACTTATTGATTTCTTGTCTTCTGGTAGGCTTTCTTCTCCTTCCTCATTTTCTCTCTCTCTCTCTGATGGATTACTCCAAGTACTTTCCCCATCTCTCTATCCCTACCCTTGAAGGGTTTGTTAACACATGCGGGGTGGTACACCAGAGCCCAAACAGGGCGTCAGTAGATCTAGCTTTGGTTTACATCTCTGCTTCCTACCAGCTCTGTATTTTGGGGCAGATCTATATGTCTTTCTAGCCTTTCTCTGGGCCTTAGCTTCTAATGACAGGGATTGATTAGATGATTTCTAGGGACTCTTCCAGCTCAAAATTCCATGATCCTACATGGGCCCCTTTGGCAGCACAAAACACAGAAGGAGTTATAGTCTTTTGCCTAGACCTGGCTTAGAAACATCTTTTATTTTTCACTCAATTAATTAATTAATTAATTTCAACATTAAAAATTTTTTTCAGGGAATTCCAAATTCTCTCCCCTCTCCCATCCCCCATTCATTAAGAAGGCAAGCAATATGATGTCAATTATCCATGTGAAATAATGTAAAACATATTATCATAGTAGCCATATTGTCCCCAAAAGCAAGAAAAATAAAGTGAAAAAAATTATACTATAATTTTCACTTAGAGTTCATTAGTTCTCTTTCTCCAGGTGGGTAGCATTTTTTTTAAACCCTTACCTTCGGTCTTAGAATCAATACTGTGTATTGGTTCCAAGGCAGAAGAGTGGTAAAGGCTAGACAATGAGGGTTAAGTGACTTGCCCTGGGTCACTCAGCTCAAATCTGGTCTCAGACCTCCTGTCTCTAGGTCTGCTGCTCTATCCACTGAACCACCTAGCTGCCCCCAGGTAGCATTTTTTATCATGAGTCTTTTGGAATTCTCTTGGATCACTATATTGATTAGGGTAGGTAAGTCATTCCCAGGTGGACCTCATTCCAATATTTCTATTACTGTGTATAATGTTCTGCTAGTGGTGCTCACTGCACTTTGCATCAGTTCATGTCTTCCCAGGTTTTTCTGAAACCGTCCTGCTCATGCTCATCATTTCTTAACATTTCAATAGTATTCCATCACAACCATTCAACACAACTTGTTCAACCATTCCTCAATTGATGAGCCTATTAGGAACATCTCCTACACAAGGGTGAGCTCAAAACCATAGACAACCAGACTTTCTAGGGAGCTTTGCCTCACTTTCTCCCAGAGAAGAAAAGTAGAAGAAACTCTGTCCCACATAAGGCACTGAGGTGGCAAAAACTAGTATAGAAGAAAAAAGGAAAGAAGAAGAAGAAGAAGAAGAAGAAGAAGAAGAAGAAGAAGAAGAAGAAGAAGAAGAAGAAGAAGAAGAAGAAGAAGAAGAAGAAGAAGAAGAAGAAGAAGAAGAAGAAGAAGAAGAAGAAGAAGAAGAAGAAGAAGAAGAAGAAGAAGAAGAAGAAGAAGAAGAAGAAGAAGAAGAAGAAGAAGAAGAAGAAGAAGAAGAAGAAGAAGAAGAAGAAGAAGAAGAAGAAGAAGAAGAAGAAGAAGAAGAAGAAGAAGAAGAAGAAGAAGAAGAAGAAGAAGAAGAAGAAGAAGAAGAAGAAGAAGAAGAAGAAGAAGAAGAAGAAGAAGAAGAAGAAGAAGAAGAAGAAGAAGAAGAAGAAGAAGAAGAAGAAGAAGAAGAAGAAGAAGAAGAAGAAGAAGAAGAAGAAGAAGAAGAAGAAGAAGAAGAAGAAGAAGAAGAAGAAGAAGAAGAAGAAGAAGAAGAAGAAGAAGAAGAAGAAGAAGAAGAAGAAGAAGAAGAAGAAGAAGAAGAAGAAGAAGAAGAAGAAGAAGAAGAAGAAGAAGAAGAAGAAGAAGAAGAAGAAGAAGAAGAAGAAGAAGAAGAAGAAGA
>NC_058131.1:333009826-333019907 GCF_016433145.1 Gracilinanus agilis | reverse complement strand
AAGGAAGGAAGGAAGGAAGGAAGGAAGGAAGGAAGGAAGGAAGGAAGGAAGGAAGGAAGGAAGGAAGGAAGGAAGGAAGGAAGGAAGGAACAACAGAGTATTCCCATGAGAACAGACAGAATCACCTCCATTTTACACATGGAAAGAAGTGCCTTACAAGAGGCCATCCAGTGAGCTTGGTGGTGAAATCCAGGCTATAGTTCAGGTCTCCAGACTGCAAATTCAGGGCTTTTTTTAAACCATAGACATTGGCCCTCAGGTCTTGCTCCCTTTCACCAGAATACAGAAGACAGGTATTTAAGGACTAATTCTCAAATACCCTTTTCACTCTTCAAGAACTGTCAGCACAGTCCCTGAGCACTGAGACAGGCAATGAGACTGACTGCTAAGTGCTGTCTAGGGAGGAAGCTGGCAAGTGTAAGATGTTTTAGGAGGCACCTGTTGTTTCTGCACTGTGAATTCCATCTGCTACCTTCCTGGCTCTTTTGTGGGTTCCTGAAACTCTCCCACCAATGATTCCTACTGATTTCAGTGACACTTGCTAATGAGGGCAGAGACAGCAGACAACTGCAATGGGGTGGGCTCCATAGTCTTTCTTTAAAATGATGTCTGGACAGTTGACAGCCTCATGGCTTCCAAAGAAACCCAGGCATTAAGAGCTCATTTCTCCTCACCCCTAGTAGTTCCCTGAATCATAATGTAGAAAAACAGTGAGGTTTTGTACTCAACAAAATATGGCTCAAAAGCCAGGGGTTTTTTGTTGTTGCTGGCAGATGTACATAATAAAGGCAGGAATGTGGACCACAATGGTTGAGGGCAGTAGCCCTTGCCCTCTTCACTTAGCTTTTATTCTTGTTCAACTACATTTGCATGCCAATTAGGAAGAATGGGAACCCTGCTTTATAGCCTCAGCCTTTCTACAGCTCCTGTGGGTTGGTTGTTTTTGTTTTTCATTAATGTCTCTAAAATTGTTTGGGGGACAAAACATCTCCAAAAGGTACTTGATGGTAAGAGGTACTGCTAACCCTAAATCAGATAGCTACCTAGGACCAGGGACTTAAAATTGCCAGAACTATGCAGGCAGGCAAAAAAACAGACTTAATCTTGGCCCCAGGAGCACTCTGATTGGCTTCTATTGGCTACCCTTAGCTAAGTGTGGTGACTCATAGCCTCAACTATGAACTGAAGTCCTGCTAATCTACCCTTGTCAGAGAAAAGAAACTTGGCGATTACAAGCCAAGAACCGAGTAGATGTCCCTAAAAATTGGTAGTAAAGAGGATCTTAGCACCACATGATTATTGGATGCACCCAATGGAAATGATGAGCCTGGCAAAAAACACTGCATCTCTCTCCAGGAGAGAGCTGAAAAGAGCAACATGATGATATTACTAGACAACGATAGCCCTACAGCATCAGATTTATGAATTATCTTGTCTATCTGTATTTCCTATGTGTTTACCCTTCATATCTGTGACCTGGCTACCTATGTATCCAGTGTATAGATCTTTTTACATTGGCCCTAGTCACCTGTGTGCCCTCCATAGATATTCCTTGGTCACACAAGTTTTTGTTTGTGTGCCCATCTCCGCTAATGATATAACCCATGGGAGAGTATAGCCCATGCAGAAATGTGCTGGACTCAGCTCAAACTAGCTAAGGAGAAACAGAGATACAGATACAGAGATGTAAACATTTACACCTCAGAAACTGGCAAATACTATGGGATTTATTATTTTGTTGATTGTCTAGACAAGAAAGTGAATGAAAAAGTGTTAATGATACAGACTAAACTTTAAAGTGTTGTGTAGACATTTTTAAAAAATCCTTCCCTTCTCTCTTAGAATTGATAGTATCAGTTCCAATAGGCAATAGGTTCAAAGGCAAGAAGAGTGGCAAGGTCTAAGTAATTGGGATTAAGTGACTTGCTTATAGATGGAGAAATTAGTTGCCCAGGGTCACACAGAGTAAGTCAGCAACAAGAGTTGGAACTTGACTTCATGTTTCTGGATTCTCAGTCCAGGGTTCCTGCCACTACAATCAAACCACTTTCCTCTACTGCAAGACACGGTATCATAGATCCTGTGAACCTCAAATCCACATTACCTTCCTAGTTGGGCATGAGTCCACCATGGAGTGTGAGGCTACTCAACTAACAAGAGGTCAAGTCTTGTGATTGACCACTTCTACTGAAGAAATAAGGTTCCTAATTAAAGGAATAATGTAGATAGATGGTGTTATCCACACTAGGGAACTGTCTAGATACCCAATTGTTGTCTGTGGGTATCTTAGCTTCCCTTTTGTGAAAATAAAGCAGGTTCACTTTCCCTCACTGGGCCAGTACACACAAAAGCCTTGGCGACCATGTTATAGGGAAAACAGTATCTCTGTTTATTAGAAATCAAGGTTAGGATGTGAGGATTAAACAAAAAGGATGCCCTGACTGTAATTTCTATACTTCACCCAACCAATTTAAGTCCCTCTCATGAAGAATACTTCTGTTCTTCCAAGCTACACTACCAACTCCCTGTTTCTAGCTAGACGGTCCCCAAAAGCTGACTAAGCTACTGGGCTATAATCCTTAGCTTCTGGTTCAGTTATTTCTCCCAAAAGTTGTCTCCAAAATCTGCTAAAAGTGGACCCAAGATGGCTGAGTCCACCCAGTCTGGGTCTGACCTTTAGGTAGACCCTCAGAGTCCAACAGATAAGATCTCAAAGTAAAACCTCCAGGTAAATTGATAAACACAACAGGGATAACTAGATCTCCTTCAAATTGTTCTCCAGTTGAACAGGAACCTCAGAAAATGGTTTGAAGGTTTCCCTTCATCCACAAAAGGCTTGAGGTAGGAAAACCCCAGAAGCAGCTCTTCCTCTCCTAGCTTAGGACAGGAAGTGGCCAGTATTCCTTCAAACTCCTTCCTCCTCAGCCCACTGCATTCCAGAACACTCTCCAGGGTTCCTTGAGTCAAATCTTAAGCCCAGCACTTTGGAGACAATTTCCAATCCTCTCAACCTTACTCTTATCAAAATTCAACTCTCTATAATCTCATTACTACACTACTCCGATAATTTGCCCATTTCCAGATACAAGCACAGACTAGTAAGGATCCTAGGACAACGGATTAATCAATTCATCAAATAATAAACATGTATTTATCAAGTTCCTATTATGTGTCACATTAGGGAAGCAAAGGCAGAAGGAAAACAGTCCCTGCTCTTAAGGTACCTATATTCTGTCAGAGGAGAAAATAAGTCCATATACATAATTCTATACAAAACAAAGGCAAGATAATTGATTGGAAGGGAAAGGAGAGCACTGCCACCTAGCTGGGGTATGAGGATCATAGAAGGCCAATTGTACAAAATGACACTTGAACTAAGTTTTCAAGGAGATTTAGGATTACTAAAGGTAGAAGTGAGGAGAGAGAGAATGTATATACATATGTGTGTGTGTCTGTGTGTGTAAGTGTGAAGATATATTTCAGGAATGGGGGACAACTAAAACAAAGATACAGAAATGATAAATGGAGTGTCATGTCTCTTCTGGACCAGTGCCCAGGAAAGGCAGGCCTAAAAGGAAATACACACACACACACACACACACACACACACACACACACACACACACACACACGAATTCACTCACAATACAGGGAAAAAAAGGGTTGGGCCGATCATTAGTCAGTGAAGATGCAGGGTATTTCAGGACCTGATGGAAAGATTAATGAAGGAACCAAATACAAAGACCCTGTCAGCAATAGCAAAGCCTAGAGAGAGTTAACTCGAGCACCTTTTTTCAGAGCCAAGGTCGGGGCACCACAAGAAATTCAAAGAGCTATGAGAAATCTATCTTGCCTTTAGAAGCTTATAGTGTAATTGGAGAGATAGTTCATGTGCATAATAATATAATACAAAATGATCTTTTTATTTGCCTAGTAGAGAATAAAAACAGTTCTCCAGGGTGAACTTAAATTTTTAAAAATAATTTTACATACTTTCCCTTTTAATCTTATTTATTTTATGTATATTTCCATTTTTAAAATAAACTCAACTTCTATCTTTGAATCAATACTAAGTATTGGATCCAAGGCAGAAGAGTGATAAGGACTAGGACTAGGAGTTAAGTGGCTTGTCCAGGGTCACAGAACTTGGAAGGGTCTGAGGTCAAATTTGAACCCAGGACCTCCCATTTCTAAGCCTGGTTCTCTAGCTACTAAGCCACCTTTATGTCTTTAAAAAGCATCATTCTGAGAAGGGCTCCACAGACTTTCCCAGGCTACCAAAGGTGTCCATGACATATGATCTTAAATAATCAACTTCCATTTTCTCATCTGTGAAATTGGAGGGTTAGACTACATGGTTTATAAGATCCCTTCTAGTTCTGACAGTCTATGTTCTATATTTGAATTTTCTGAACAGCTTAGATATTCTATGATTTTTTTGAGATTATGCTTAGTGCTCAAATGTATGATATAGACAGTAAGTATTATCAGAGTTCAGACAAGAGAGCTTTCTCCCTTCCCTAAACTGGGATGATCTTCCTAGAGAAGATGTTGAGTTCAGGAGCAAATGATACCAATATGCCATAACCAATGACCCAGAACCAAAGTGAATCATCTTCCTCCACATTAGATATTCTTCTCAGTCATATCCTTCTAGTTAAAACAGAATAATTAGTTGGGAACAAAAATTTACTTGAGAGACAAAAAATTAATCTGAGATGACAGGCCACATTAGCCCGAAAAATTCAACTTTAATATTTATCTTTGGTGACCTAGATCCCCAGCTCTGGGTTTTAACAGATTGGGTTCTGTTTTGGGTGGTGAAGGGGTAGGAAATCTTCAAAGCATTCTCTTTGGCTCACATCCCCACCCAGTGTTTTCCCTAGGAACCACAAAATATAGTTTTTGTCTAGTTCTCTATGGAAAAGGTGAAAAGCTCCCTCAGCTCCCATGTAAGCACTCAGAGTAACAATACATTGGAATTATAAAGTCATGACAACTCTTCTTTCCTCTCTGGTGAACCTTATCTCCCCCAAGACGCAGTCCTCCAGATTTATAGTATTGCCTTATGGTTGAACCATTCCTCAAAGGATTTGGGGTCACTATAGAGTCAACTTTACTTTCCCACAGATAAATTTAGTCCATGTAACTCACAATACTAACAAAGGACAAAGCCTAGGTTGCTTCTCTATATTGTGGCTATCTGCCTCTTGCTGCTCCCCTGGTTCAGTTCTCGCTTGGTCCTGGAACTCCTACTGGTGGAAGAACTGGGAATTCTTTCTCTTTGTCCAGGAAGAAGGCATTATCTAGGAATTCAGCCTTTTCTGGGAACTCTTATTCCATTGGAAAGTCTTAGTCCTCCATCTCCTCTGCTTATCCAGGAAACCTTCCTTGGCTCCACCAAAGTTTCTAACCTTTGCTTTCTTTGTAGCCAAGTGGTTCCATGTTTCCCTAAAACACAGTTTCCTTGATGGACTGTTTCTCTCCAAGAAGTAAGCTTCTGTCCCCTTCCTTCTTCTCCCTGCTTTGCTACTCCCTTCTTTAAAAGATTAGTTCCATAGGTGAGGCTCATGTGTACACTTGCCATGACTCAGTCATCTTAATTGTGGTATAAGTGAGACAAAATTTATGACAAGGTATTCACAAAACCCTCTCAAAAAGACATTACCATTACCAAAACAAAATAAAATGTAATGTCAATGAGAATGTTTGTCTTTAAATCTTCTGGAGGGAGATGTCTTCAGTGCCAGAACAAAGGTCTGATGGAGCAGCTAAGTGGATAAAGTGTTGGGTCTGGAGCCAAGAAGACCAGAGTTCAAATCCAACCTCAGATATTAGCTGTGTGATTCTAGACAAGTTACTTAGCCTTTGTCTCAGTTTCCTCAACTGTGAAATGGGGATAATAGTAGCACTTACCTTCCAGAGCTGTAAGGATCAAATGAGATATTTATAAAATGCTTAGCACATTTTGCCTGGCACATAATAGGTACTATATAAGCACTTATTCTTTTCTTTCCCACTTCCAACTCTCCAACTGTAGAGTTGATCTTACTCTTTTTCACCACCTCTATTCATTTGTCAAGTCCTGTTGTTTCTACCTTTGTAACATTTCTCCATTCTCTCCTCTGACATTGCCAACACCTGGGTACAAGTTGGCATCATCTCATGCCTGGATTATTACAATACCCCACTGGTTGGTTTCCAGTCACAAGTTTCTCCCCATTCCAATCCATCTTCCATCTAGTGATCTTCCTAAAGCAAGGGTTGGACCATGTTACCCTCCTAATTGATAAACTCCAGAGGTTTTTTATTACCTCAAGGATCAAATATAAAATCCTGTTTGGCTTTTAAAACTTTTCATAACCTGATCCTTTCCTATCTTTCCAATTCTTCTTATACCTTCTTACTCTAAGTACTCTGTGATACAGTGACACGAGTCTCTTGACTGTTCCTCAAACAAGACACTTCATCTCTAGTTTCCAAATATTTTCACTAACTGTCTCCCATGCGTGGACTACTCCTTCCTAAGCTCTATCTCCTCATTTCCCTCACTTCCTTCAAGTCCCATCTTCAGCAAGAAGCTCCTGAGCAGCAGGGAACTAGTTTGCCTTTCTCTGTATTCTCAGTGCTTATCACAGTACCTGGCATACAGTAGGAGCTACTAAGTAAGTGCTTAATAATTGCTAGTTGACTGAATTAATCTTAACCTTCATCAGGCTCCCCCTGGTCATACCCTCTACATTTTTTTTTCTTGAAAAGGTAAAGACGTCCTTATTCTCATGGCTTTGGTAACAAAAGCAAACCAAAAGTCTTCAATCCAGTTGACTTTAATACTTCAAAATGATTCAGGATTACATTAGCTTGGATATAATCTCTTTCCAAGAAGACCTCAGGCCTGCAACCCCTTCACTCTGTTTGGGAAATGATTCCATAGATTGACACTACCCACTGCCCAGATTAAGTGTTTTATAAACATCAGATCATCCGCCCTGAACTTCTACATAAAGCCAACTTGATCTCCATGAATGGCCCTCAAATATTCTTGTCTGTGGGTACAAAGGGCCAGTTGAGAGAGGGCCTGTTATCTCCATAAGTTAGGTAGGTGCCTCCAAGGTCTCTTAGTCCTTTTATAGGACCTACAGCATTGATTTTGGGTCATGTATGGATTTGAGTTGGAGGGAAAATGACTGGATTTGGAGTAAAGAGGATCTGTGCTAGAATCCTATGAACATAGAACTTTAGACCCAGGAAGAATATGAGAGCAAGTCTAATCCCACTATCTGATGTGATAGATGGAGAAACTAGGACCAAGAGAAAGGGAAATAATTTGCCCAAGTCACATAGCTAGTGGCAAGAATGGGTGATGAAAAACTATCAAGAAGCACATGAAAAAGTGTTCAAAATCTCTCTTAACTAGAGAAATGCAAATTAAAACAACTCTGAGATACCACCTCACACACAGCAGATATGACAGCAAAGGAAAATAATGAATGTTGGAGGCGATGTGGCAAAATTGGGACATTAATGCATTGCTGGTGGAGTTGTGAATTGATCCAACCATTTTGAAAGGCATTTTGGAACTATGCTCAAAGGGCTCTAAAAGAATGCCTACTCTTTGACCTAGCCATACCACTGCTGGGTTTGTACCCCAAAGAGATAATAGGGAAAATACTTGCACAAAAATATTTATAGCTTTGCGCTTTGTGGTGGCAAAAAATTGGAAAATGAGAGAATGTCCTTCCACTGGGGAATGGCTGAACAAACTGTGGTATCTGCTGGTGATGGAATACTATTGTGCTGAAAGGAATAATGAATTGGAGGGATGCCATGTGAATGGGAAAGACCTCCAAGAATTGATGCAGAGCAAAAGGAGCAGAACGAGTAGAACATTGTACACAGAGACAAATATACTGTGGCACAATCAAACATAATGAACTTCTCTATTTCTGACAGCAATGCAATGATCCAGGACAATTCTGAGGGACTTCTGAGAAAGAACGCTATTCACATCCCAAGAAAGAACTGTGGGAGCAGAAACACAGAAGAAAAAAACATTTGCTTGATCATATGGTTCAATGGAGATACAATTGGGGATTTTGACTTTAAATGATCACTCTATTGCAAATATTAATAATAGGGAAATAGGTTTTGAACAATGATACATGTAAAACCCAGTGGAATTGCTTGTTGGTTCCGGGAGGAGGGAGGGAAAGAACATTAATCATGTAACCATGGAAAAATATTCTAAATTAAATAAATTAATAAATTAATTTTTAAATGGGTGATGAATTGTAATAGCTCCATATTATGAATCATTTTATAGTTTAGAAACTGCTTTTTTTTTTACAAACATATTTTGAAGTGTTATGCATTTTATAACTGAAGAATCAGAGGCTTAGAGAAAAAGTGACACAAGTAGTAAGAGAAGGTCAGAACTCGTAGAATTATAGAATGTAAATCTGGAAAGAACTTTAGAAATTATCTGTGGGGGCAGCTGGGTAGTTCAGTGGATTGAGAGCCAGGCCTAAAGAGGGGAAGTCCTAGGTTCAAATCTTGCCTCAGATACGTCCAGGCTGTGTGACCCTGGGCAAGTCACTTAACCCCCACTGCCTAGCCCTTACCACTTTTCTGCCTTAGAACTAATACATAATATTGGTTCTAAGTCAGAAGGTAAGGGTTTTTAAAAAAAAGATCTAGTGTGACCTATTCATTTTACAGTCGAGACACAGATGAGAAAACAGGGTTAATAGAGAAATAATTTGCCCAAGGTTACATTGGTAGTAAGTGATAGTCTGAACTTGAATCCAGATCTTCTGACTCTAAATCCCACATTCTTTTCACCATATCATAACACCTCTCCTTTCTTTGACTCCATAATTTTCAGCACAGACCTAGGCCCTCTTCAAGCAGAAATAGGTTACAGCTTCATTCACTCAACAAATTTATTGAATGAGTACTGCGTACATGGCCCTTTGCTCAAGTGACAGAAATAAAAAGGTAGGCATGGCACAGACCTCCCTAGTGATACCTCTCTTGCTCTTAAACAGCTTATGATCTAATCAGGGAGGAAATATGGGTACAAATTACTGATAAAGGGGGAAATTATATAAGGGAGAGGCAGAGGTCCAGGAAATTGAAGAGCTGTGAAAGGGGCTTCAGAACTTCCAGGAGAATGAGATACAAGACTGGTTCTTAAAAGAAGGGAGATACTTCAATAATTGAGACTTGAATAGAATACAAGAACAGCAAAATTACAGAGATAAGAGAGACCAGGACAAGAACAGAGGGAATAAGGGACAGCTAGGTAGTTCAGTGGATTGAGAACCAGGTCTAGAGAGGGGAGGTCCTGGATTCAAATATGGCCTCATACCCTTTCTAGTTGTGTGACTCTGGGCAAGTCACTTAACCCTATTGTTTGACCCTTACTGCTCTTTTGCTTTGGAACCCTACTCTGTGTATTCTAAGAAAGTAAGGTTTACTTAGAAGAAGAAGAAGAAGAAGAAGAAGAAGAAGAAGAAGAAGAAGAAGAAGAAGAAGAAGAAGAAGAAGAAGAAGAAGAAGAAGAAGAAGAAGAAGAAGAAGAAGAAGAAGAAGAAGAAGAAGAAGAAGAAGAAGAAGAAGAAGAAGAAGAAGAAGAAGAAGAAGAAGAAGAAGAAGAAGAAGAAGAAGAAGAAGAAGAAGAAGAAGAAGAAGAAGAAGAAGAAGAAGAAGAAGAAGAAGAAGAAGAAGAAGAAGAAGAAGAAGAAGAAGAAGAAGAAGAAGAAGAAGAAGAAGAAGAAGAAGAAGAAGAAGAAGAAGAAGAAGAAGAAGAAGAAGAAGAAGAAGAAGAAGAAGAAGAAGAAGAAGAAGAAGAAGAAGAAGAAGAAGAAGAAGAAGAAGAAGAAGAAGAAGAAGAAGAAGAAGAAGAAGAAGAAGAAGAAGAAGAAGAAGAAGAAGAAGAAGAAGAAGAAGAAGAAGAAGAAGAAGAAGAAGAAGAAGAAGAAGAAGAAGAAGAAGAAGAAGAAGAAGAAGAAGAAGAAGAAGAAGAAGAAGAAGAAGAAGAAGAAGAAGAAGAAGAAGAAGAAGAAGAAGAAGAAGAAGA
>NC_058131.1:332987693-333007340 GCF_016433145.1 Gracilinanus agilis | reverse complement strand
AAATAGGGGCGGGGGAGGGCGGGGGGGGGGAGAGAGAATGTGTGAGGGCAAAGAGAGAGTGGGAAGAGGAAGACAGAGTGGGAAGGAGGTGTAATAAAGGGGAGAGAGGGAGGGGGAGTTGTAGAGAGACAGTGGGTAAAAGAGAGGGAGAGTGAGGGGGAGGGGAGAAAGTGAGCCTCGAAGACTGAGGCGCCAGGCGGTCAATCATGCGCATGCGCCTAAGCTGGGACACAGCTCCCTGTGCGCGGCAAAAGGTAGGGAGCAGAGCTGGGCGATCTTCGTCTTGAGAAGAGGTGACCCTTTTGCTCCCGTTGCTTCAGACCCTCGAACAAGCATCTGGGAAAGAAGGTAGGGGTGTGTCGAGGCAGGGCGAGGCCAATATGCGCCGGGAGCTGAGAATGGGATCGTGAGGAGAGGACTCTCAGCCAGTCTGAGGAGATTCTCCTCAGAGCTCCTCGAGGGCTTGGTGCGTCCCATCCTGGGGGCCGAGCGGTGTGCTCCGTCCTCCTCCTCCTCTTCCTCTTCCTCCTCCTCGGGTCAAGCACCTCTTTGCCTCCTCCCTTAGGATTCGAATGCCTGTTCCGTCACTAACTTTATGTGGAACCTGAATGACGTTACGTCCCAGCTCACCTGGACAGGGGAGGGCAGGGTCCCGGGCCCCGTTCTAACTCTGACGTGCAGTTTTCCCTCACAGTCATCTTCTAGGCTCTAGCTGTCCTGCCCCTTGGTCCTTTCTTTCTCATTACTTTTCCTGTGAAGTCTTCTTACCCTGACCCAGTAGGGAGGCCCATGTATTATTGTCCCCATTCCTCAGTTCCTTGGTCTCCATACTACCATTCTTCCTTTGTAGTCCTTGTGTGTGGACCCTACCAAATTACCTGCCTCTTTCCTTTAATTATTATTACTGTTAGTTCTTGTATTACTAATTAATTTTTTTTTAGTAAAAAATTTGCCTTCTCTCCCTTTTACCCACTCCTTCCACTTTCCGTGTATTAAATTTACTGGTCTTATAGTCAGTATTTTATCACCAATTCATGCCCTAGTTCTGTGATTCATAGCCGGTATCTATCCTTTTTGTGGATAAACAGCTTAAGAAAGCCATTTATAATAGGGGCTTCCACTTCCACTTCTATTCTTCTCATTCTCTTCTTAACTCTCTATAATCTGGCTTCTGACCAAGTGAAACTGCTTTCTCCAAAGTTATGAGATTTTTTTTTTAAACTCTTGCCTTCTCTCTTAGAATAAATACCAAGTATTGATTCCAAGGCAGAAAAATGGTAAGGGCTAGGCAATGGGGGTTAAGTGACTTACCCAGGGTCACACAGCTAGGAAGTGTTTGAGGTCAGGTTTGAACCTAGGATTTCCTGTCTCCAGTTGGCTCTATATCCCCTGAGCCACCAAGCTACCCCTGAATTGCAAAAGCTAATGGCCTTTTCTTGACCTCTCTACAGCCTTTGACATTGGATTACCTTGCTCTTGAGGCTCTTTTCTCTTGGCTTTTGGAATACTCCTCTCTTTCCTGGTTTTCCTTCCTAGCTCATTGCTCCTCATTCTCCTTTGCAAGATCTTCATTCTGGTCATGCTTGCTAATCATTAGTGTCCCACACAAGGCTTTATCTGGACCCAACTTCTCTTTTACTATGCTATTTCAAAAATTTGGTGAGCTCATCAGCTTCCATGGATTTATCATCTCTGTGCTGATGATTCTCAAATCTACTTATCTAACCTAACCTCTTTGCTAATCTCTAGTCTTGCATCTCAACTTGAATTAGATGTCCAGTAGATATTTTAAAACTTAACCTGTTCAAAACCAAACTCATGATCTTTCTTCCCCAAATTCTTTCCCCTTTCAAATTCCCCTGTTACACATGGTCTATATGAGATGTTCAGGGAGAATTAGCATTTCTGGTGTGAGGGTTTGCTGAGTTGTTTTCAGGGCTGCTCATTCACCTTTGGTGTCCACCTTTTACCTAACTCTCATCTGTGACTTCAAGAAGCTATAGCAGTGGTTCCCAAACTCTTTTGGCCTACTGCCCCCTTTCCAGAAAAAATATTACTTAGCACCCCTGGAAATTAATTTTTTAAAAATTTTAATAGCAATTAATAGGAAAGATAAATGCACCTGTGGCCATCACTGCCTCCCCTGGATCGCTGCAGCACCTACCAGGGGCCAGTGGCGCCCACTTTGGGAATCACCGAGCTATAGCTTGTGCACACTCACACCCTAGTAAACTGTCTTGGCAGTTGGACTAAACAAGGTTGAGGGTAATTGTCAGGTCTCAAATCTGTCAGTGAATTAGAATGTGAAGACTTCCCTCAGGGAAATGGGCAGATGAGAACAATCTGTTCCCAGCAACTTTGAGGCCACTGAAATAGGCTCTGTGGAGCATTAGAGCTTAGCCAGACAATCATCAGGAGATAGAGCATGCCAAGGTCAACCACTGCTTCCTAGGCATTCTGACTTTTGTCTTGCCACTGAACTTTGATAACTGGAAGAGTAAGTCTGATTTGTACAATTCTGCCTCACTTTGATCCAATTCACAAGCAAGCCAAGACATCATTCTATGATTTCATTGGTCCTTTTTGAAAAGGAATAAAGAACAGTTACTGTCAAGGGCACCATTATCTTCCCAGTCCCCCAATGTTACAATCCAGGTGTCATCCTCAATTCATCCTTTGTCATTATCTACAAACAGTCGGAAGCTAAGTCCTGTCAATTATATCTTCATAACATCTCGAGTACAATCCCCTTTCTCTTACACTGCCACCACCCTAATTCAGGTCCTCATGTTCTCACTTCTGGACTGCTATAGGCTGCTGGTTGATCTGCCTGCCACAAATCTTTCCCCACTCTAGTTGATCCTCCACTCAGCTATTACCCAAAATGATTTTCCTGAAGTGCAGGTCCCCTCCCCACCATTCAATAAACTCCAATGGCTCCCTATTACTTACAGGATCAAATGTAACATCCTTTGCGGTATTCAAAGCCATTCATAACCTAGCGTCCCTCATCCCCCCCAACACTTTTCCAAACTTCTTATACCTGGCCCCTACCAGTGATACTGCCTCCTTACTGTGCTTCCTTGAACAAGATGCTCTATCTCCTGATTCTGACCATTTTCAATAATTGTCCTTCCTGCTGTCTCCCATGCCTAGAATGCTCTCCCTTCTCATCTCCACCTCCTGGCCTCCCTGGCTTCCTTTAAGTCCTAACTAAAGTTCTACCTTCTACAAGAAACCTTTCCTAATCCTTCTTCATTCTAGTGCCTGCCCTCTGTTGATTATTTCCAGTTTATCCTGTAACTACCTTAGTTGTCCATAGTTGTTTGCATGTTGTCTCCCCCATTAAATTGTGAGCTCCTTGACGGCAGGGATGGCATTTTGCCTTTCTTTGCATCTCCATCTATTAGCACAGGACCTGGCAATATAATAAGTACTTAATAGATGTTGATTGACTGTCTCACTATCCATTCTCCAGTTTTGTGGCTCCCACATTACCATCCAGTCCCCAAGTTTGGGGTAATACCATTTTTTGCCAAGCATATTAAATTAAAAAATAAAATTAGGAGCTATTTACTACAAATTCAATTAAATTCAACATACATTTATTAAGCTCCTACTATGTGCCAAGAAGTGTTCTAATGGCAAGGAGTACATCAATTACAAAAAAACAACTACATAGTCTGCTCTCAATGAGCTCACACTTTCCTGAAGTGGAGGGGGATATGGGGAAAGGTAAGATCGACAGCATACTATCAGGAAAATTATCACCTAAATAATTGTGCATATGGGTTCCACATGAAAATTTTAAAAATCTTTAAAATAGTTACTGAGATATAATCTAAATTTAGTTTCAAAATGTTAAAAATACAGGCTCTCCAATGTTTCAAGGTTTGAAGCTATCATAACAATGTTTTCTGCAAAGCAGAACCTCTTGAAAACCTATAGGGAGTCCCTCTTTAACTTAGAATCTGAGCTGGACATCATCCTTGATGAAGGCAACCACTTTGGGCAAGCATATATTTTCCCGTTTTATACACAACTTGATATTTATAATCTGGATCAATGAAGTTTTCCATTCAAAAATGATAAAATCATAGATTTAAAGCTGGAAGGGACTTTAGAGGTCATAAAATCTAAATCTCTCTTTTTACAGATAAGGAAACTGAAATCCAGAGAAGTTAAGTGCCTTTCTGAAGTTTACATATTTAACTGGATTCAAACCTAGATCCTCTAATTCCAAATCCATTGCTATGTAACATTTTTCAAAGTTATCTCCTATGATTTTTCTTAAACCCTCACCTTCTCTCTTAGAATCAATACTAAGTATTGCTTCCAAGGCAGAAGAATGATAAGGAGTAAGCAATGGGGGTTAAGTGACTTGCCCAGGGTGACCCAGCTGAAGTCAAATTTGAATCTAGGATCTCCTGTCACAAGGCCTCTCTATCCAGTTTGCTACTTAATTGCCCTTCTCCTATGATTTTGATATGTATGTGGAACACATCATTTTGGAGAAGAGCCTTAAGGCAGAATTTTGTGTTTACAAATGCTTTTTTTATACTGAATAGACAGCACAGTAGGATCTTATATTTTCTATACCTTTCAATTCTGTGACTGTCAAGATGTGGTCTGCTAGAGATTATTGTTTGTGAAATCAATCAGCAAAATCAAAATGTATTTATTAAGTGCCTACTATGTGTCAGGCAACCATACTACAGACTGGGTATTCAAATACAAAGAATGAAGTAATTCTTAGTCACAATTAATTTCCATTTTAATGAGAAAGACAAGAAATACATATAAAAATGCAAACAGCATGAATATGTATCTATATGTACATATGTTTTACATTTAACTACTTTGTGTATGTATGTATGTACATACATACACAAAGTAGTTAAATGCAAGCTAGTTTGAGAGAGAAGGCATGAACAATTGGAGAAATCAGGAAAGATTTCATGAATAAAATGGTATCTAAGCTGAATCTTAAAGAGAGGGAGTATGGAGGGCAGCCAGTGCAAAGGCATAAAGGCAAAAGGGATGGAAAAGAGAGTGTATCCTGAGTGAGAACAGAGAGAAGTTCAGTTTGGCTATGTCACACAAAGTGCTTGAGGGGGAACAATGTCCAGTGAGACTGGAAAGATAAATTGGGGCCAGGTAATATTGGACTTTAAAAGCTATACAGAAGTGTTTATATTTTGTTCAAGAAGTAATAGGAAGCCATTAGAGTTGCATGAGCAGTCATGGTCAGCTCTATCCTTAAGAAGGATGACTTTGGCAACAGTTCAGAATGGACTGGATTGATAAGAGCCATGAAGCAAGGAAATTAATTAGGAAGCTGTTGCAGTAAACTAAGGAAGATGTTACAAAGGCCTGAAATAAGATTTTACCTGTGAGTGAAGAGAAAATTTTAGATGTAAGAGGGATTGTGAAGGTAGAAACAGCAAAATGGGCAGCTAATTGAATACTTAGGATGAGAAGTTGAGGTTAATGTCATTATGATCCTGAGACACTGAGATGATGGTGGTGCCTTCTACAGACATTTGGAAAAGGTGATGGTTTAATGAAAAAGGTAATGAGATCAGCTTTAGACAAAGTAAGTTTAAAATGTCTCTAGGACAGTGATGGGCAAACTATGGCCTGCAGGAACAGTTCAGCCCCTTGAAATGTTCTATAGGGCTGCAAGACATTATTCCTAATCTGATGAATACAATGAGTAGGATATAATACAATGAGACTTCGAAAGAGTTGCCTTAGAAACAGACTGACAGATGAGCATTTCCTTTCCTTTGGCCCCCTCTTTAAAAAGTTTGCCCATCACTGCTTTAGGACATCTAGTTTGAAATGTCTAGTGGGCAACTGGCTTAAGCTTAGGAGAGAGACTAGGGCTAGATATAGAAATCTACTGTTCTAATAATGCTTTATAGCTGAGAGTCATGAAATAGAACATTCTCTGAAGAATTAAAATTGAAAGTCACTCAGAAGGCAATGGAGAGGCACATAGAATAGGTGAATCTGTTGCAATAGGTTGCTAACCAAGATTTACACAAGAAAAGTGTGTAAAAATGTCAGTTAGAGAGCTGTAGACTAGAATAGAAGGTGGGCTGCTTGTTTGGAAGAGTGAGGACTAACCAATAAACAGCCTATTTACTCTATTGGTATATGTATAATGTCAAGAAACTGGAGGAAGGGCCTCCACATGTTAGATGAACACTCCATGAAAGGTTTATGGAAGCACATTGGCAAGTGTCTCACAAATTGAGAAGACTTAGATAGATTGTAATATGCTATGTTTGAGGCTACACCTACTTCATTGATATACTTTGTCTTGTGTCTCCTTTAGTATAGACCAGTGATTCCCAAAGTGGGCGCCACCACCCCCTGGTGGGTGCTGCAGCGATCCAGGGAGGCGGTGATGGCCACAGGTGCATTTATCTTTCCTATTAATTGCTATTAAAATTTTTTAAAAATTAATTTCCAGGGGCGCTAAGTAATATTTTTTCTGGAAAGGGGGCGGTAGGCCAAAAAAGTTTGGGAACCTCTATAGAAGGTGCCATTGTAGCATTCAATTAAGATTACATATGTTCTTTTCTTAATTATGTGTAGTTAATCATACCTCTAAAAACCAACCGAATTACGTACTATAACCTCTTTTCAATTTTTGTTTTCCAGAATGACATAATCTGTTGGAATGGATATGAATACATTACATTTTTGCTCTAAACGAATGAGTCTTTTATTTTACCCTTTCTGTTAACCACTTTAATTTACTTCTCATTTTCCTTCCTTGTTTTATCCTGATAGTTTCCCTTTGATTTCTAGCTTTCTTCCTCTCCTCTTTTCCACTCTGACTCTCTTTCCTATTTTCTTTATTTGAATAAACAATTTTCCATCTTAAAAATCAAAGCAATAATTCAGTTCACAGAAATTATATCATATTGCAAGAGCTCAGTAGTCCACCTAAGCAGACAGATATTATTGTTTTCATGTTTGCCAGTATCGAGTTTCGGATTTAGTGTATATATGTATTCTATGTTCTAACTCATGTTCTTTTCTTGATCTTTTTTCTTGTATTACGTTGTTTATTTTCTTTTCTAGTCCTTTTTTTGTTATCTTTCTCCTTTTTAAACTTAGTTGCTCCTCTTTCTAAGAGATGAAACTGGGAAATATCTATATCAACATTAAGTTTACACATCTAAAATAAGAGTTCTGATTTTGCCTACAATGTTGATATTTTATATTCTAGGTAAGACCTAAACATTCTAGATAAGAATTTAACTTAAGCAATAGATTAAGTTATGTGGTTTTATAAATGTTGATAAGCATTAAAGAACTCCTTTAAATTTTCTTGTAGCACTTTGTTTAGACCTCTTCTTTACC
This sequence comes from Gracilinanus agilis, assembly GCF_016433145.1. Classification (NCBI taxonomy): domain Eukaryota; kingdom Metazoa; phylum Chordata; class Mammalia; order Didelphimorphia; family Didelphidae; genus Gracilinanus; species Gracilinanus agilis. The sequence goes on along the minus strand of NC_058131.1, from coordinate 332,999,960 downwards.
CCATCACATTTTATCTTGTTTCAAACTTATTTGTGTATGTGTTTATATATATATATATACATATATATACATATACAAGTTGGTATCCATAATATATATAGGTGTATATATATATATATATATATTATGAATACCAACTTGTTTATATACACACTATATGCAATGTGTGCATAGATAAATGCCAGTATCATATACATACCCAATTGCATGCACACTTATTTGTGTGTGTGTTCCAGACATAGTATCTGTATGTTGTGTGTGTTCATTTATCTGCATATCATATATACTTATATATACACATGTATTATGTCATGTCCATACATGACATGTATATTCTTGTTTGTATGTGTGTCATATACACTCTATTAGATTATAAGATCTGAGAGAGTAGAAGAGTGGACTATTTTTCATCTTTTTATTTCCACTACCCAGAATAGTGGGTTTATTTATAATTTATACGTAGCAGATCCTTAGTAAATATCTGTTGAATTGAATAATACTGTCTGAAAATTCTGACTTTATATTTCTAAAAGAAAAAAATCTTTCTTTAGAATAAGATGATGAGATTTTGAGCTGAAAGAGATGTTAGAGATCATTTAGGCAAAGCCCCCAATTTTAAAGATAACAGAACTGAGACACAGAGAAGAGAATTGGATTGCCCAAAACCTTACTGATAGAAAGTAGCAAAGTTGAGATTTGAACCCAAATCCCCTGACTTAAAATCCAGTTGTCCTGAAAGGTTTTGTTCCATTTTTAAATATCTTCTTTTTACAGCTTTTTTTTAGCTCATTAAATCCAACTACAAAATACAGGCAACATGTTCTATACACAGTTGCTTATGAGCAAGCGAGGGCCATTGGCCAAAATATGGCTTGCAGCTCACTGGGAGAAGAAGCTCACAAAAGCCCATATATTTGAATGTAATTTAGAGGCAACTATTGAAAAAATCATATCACCTAAGGTATGTAATTGGTTGAAATGGAATCTTATTTGTGGCAATATTTGTGGGGAGAAAAGTGGTTTAAAAAAAAATTGGCTAAATCCCGTGGATATCATACCTCTTTTCTGAACTTCTGTAGCACCACTTCTCTGCATTTTGGCACCTGGTCATACACCAATTTCATTGATTCAACAACCATCCATTAAGTAATTACCACATTCAAAGTATTGTATTAGTTTCCCTGGCATAATTTGACCATTTCAGAGGTTCATAGATTTGCAGCTAGAAGGGTTCTTATGAGGTCATCTAGTCCAACACCCTCATTTTCCAGATGAGGAGGTTGGCTTGCCTAAGGTCACACAGATAGTAATAATAAATAATAGTTGGGGTTCCAACATAGACCTATAACATTAAAAACAGAATTTTTTCTATTATACTACACTACCATATTTTCTATGTATGTGACACATCTTTACAGATTGTCACCTAACTAGACTGGTCCCTTAGAAACAAGGACAACATTGAACCATGTTTTAACATTTCTGTAATCCATTTCCCCTAACACCATAAAGTGCATACAATAGGTACTCACTAAATGCTTGTTGAATGAATAAAATATTTTTTAAAATCTTTATATTATAGCAATAATGCTGTATTGTTATATTTTTACTTCTTTATTCATTTTGCACTTCACTTAGTAGTTCATTGCTTTCAGTGAATGTGAGAAAATTTTGAATAGTTGAAAAGAACACAGCATAAAATGTAGGTAATCCATTTGAAAAGATAAGGAAATATCTGTAGTCTTTAAACAGATATATTTCTTATTGATTTGCTGTTTTCCAAAGAATATTGTTCCTGTATCCTAATGTCCCTCATAAACTGATATTTAAATATTATTTTTTTGTATTTTTTAAAAGGTAAAAATTGCGCTGCGAACATCAGGCCATTTGCTGTTAGGAGTGGTTCGAATCTATCACAGGAAAGCAAAATACCTTTTGGCAGATTGCAATGAAGCTTTCATTAAAATGAAGATGACCTTTCGCCCAGGTACATGCAACCAGGGAATTGTTTACTTCTTTTTGGTACCTTCTTGCATTTCAATTTTATTCAGAATGTTCCTGTCTGATGCACACTATTGATTTCAGAGTAAGTGTAGTGAATTTAAGATTCCTTTTGACTGAATCTAAATTGGTCTCATTTAAAAATTTTTTCCCAGGCAGCTGGGTAGCTCAGTGGAGTGAGAGTCAGGCCTAGAGACAGGAGGTCCTAGGTTCAAACCCGGCCTCAGCCACTTCCCAGCTGTGTGACCCTGGGCAAGTCACTTGACCCCCATTGCCCACCCTTACCAATCTTCTACCTATGAGACAATACACCGAAGTACAAGGGTTTAAAAAAAATTTTTTTTCCCTTTCATTTTTGCATAGAAAGATAGAAATTCCCCTCAAAAGGTGCATTATTTCACATTTTGTTTTTAACATAACAAAAAGTATTAAAACCACCAAAAGTTCATAATAACCATTCATTTTTTTAAAAACTCTAAAGATACAAAAATATTGATTAAAAAACAAATATTACTATTTTTGGAGCAGTTTTCAAAATATTTACAACTTTAAGGAACTTCAACCATTTATGAAGGAGCTCCAAAGAATGGAGGAGTTATAGCCACAATGCCTTAAAATATAATTCAGCTTCACTGTAATTGTCAGGTTTTTTCTCATTGTTCATAATGTTAGTAAAAATTACAAGTGGATTTATGGTTTTATTACATATTCTATATGAGTGAGAGCATCTTACTTCCTGAAGTATTAGTTTACTTGACCAGCCTGAATGTTTCAAGCATTAAAAGATCTCTAGACTTGGTTTGAGAAGACTCAGATTCCAGTCCCAAGTCTACTAATTAGTTGCGTGGCCTTTGGCAAACTATTTTACTTCAACAAGCATACTTCTTTTGTAAAGCAGGGATAACAACACTTGAAATATAAAGACTAATAAAATTATATATACATATGTATATACATATGTATATATAATTTTAAACTTTAAAGCACTATGTAAATACAAATTATTATCTTTATTTCCTTTAGGACTAGTTGATCTTCCAGAAGAAAATTTTGAAGCTGCTTATAATTCTATCACATTGCCAGAAGAATTTCATGACTTTGATACCCAGTTGCCCACTGTGAAGTAAATTATTTTCTACATTTCCACACCTCTAATAATATTCTACTCATCATGGCATGGAAGTGACCTAGGGTTCTTAAAGACTGTGACAATTCAGTACAATCCTAATACATAATTAGAGAGACTTCAAGTACATGCCCAGTAGGGAGGGGTGTGTGTGTGTGTGTGTGTGTGTGTGTGTGTGTGTGTGTGTGTGTGTTCTGGGTACCAGTCTTGCTAAATATGGAGAAATTACCATCTCCATTGGTAGGGTGAACTGACAGATTGTGGATCTTTTGAAGTAATGAAATCTTTTTCTATATATCTTGATTAAGCAAGGTTTTAACATTTTTTCTTATGTGTTCATGTTTTAACTTCCTTTAAAGAAATGGATTAAGTTTTGAAGATTACCAAGTAACTCACTAAACACTTCTGCCAAAAGCTTGAATTTATATCTCCAAGTACAAAAATAAAAATGAACTATATAGTCAATTTTCCCCACCAGAAACATATTTTCTGGTTATCTATAAAATATAAAGGAAGAGAGGGGAATAAAATGGGGGAAAAATGGACAGTTTTGAAGATCTTGAAGTAATTTCTTTTAAATTACCTTGGGAGCCAGGGGAAAAGAGGAAAATGTGTTGATTTATGGCTCATAATGATTAAATATGCAACACTGGGTAAAATGTGAAACCAAACCAATAATACAAAGATGTCATACCACTGAATTCAAACACATTGTTTATTCATGGCTATATGGTGCAGAAGAGAAAAACAGTGGAGAGTACAGGAAAGACATTTTGTAACGAGGTCAAGCAAAGGAGAGTTTGTGTTTCAACTTGCGAGACTTGCTTTTCTCCTCAAGTTTTGTCTTAAACTCTAGATTGGAAACATACAATGCATAGGCAAGTGTGTACGTTTGACAAAAGTTAGCTATCATATATCACTAATTTGCCAAGACTGGACAATATTTTACCAGGATATGTACCAGGGCATATCAGCCAAAAAAGATATGTGTCCATCTCATATAGTTTGTTTCTATGTAGTGAACTAATGATTTATAAAATATGCAGCAGAGAAAATAATATTCTTGGGTTTTTTTTTGTTTTGAGATTAAAACCATATACAGGTGGGATATAGTCTTCTCACTAGCAGTAAAATCATGGTGCTTTTCTGTTCATGCAATAACTTGAATCTTAAACTTTTCTCCAGTGCTATTGATGTTTCTGAACACTTTAGTCTGAACCAGAGCAAAGCTGAAGACATTACACTTAAAGAAGATTACAGTTATGATCTCCTTTTTCAAGCTGGGAGTTTTGGTGAGAGTATTTTAGAAGTCTGAATTAGAAAATATTAACAAGTTTACTTATATTTCTGTAGCAGAAATAATTTCATAATGAATCTACTTGTATCTAAATTGTGTCTGAGGTCTACTCTGTTTTTTTCCTTACCCAGATGCCAACTGACTTTGGCTAAATACTTATTTCCTTGTTCTAAGAGAGCTATAACCACCTCATGCTAAATTTCTAGTTTCTTACTCTATTCTCCACGTGACTCTTTGAACTGTCATCTTCAAAATCTGTTTTCATCTTGTCCAATTGCCCTATTTAAGGACCTACAGCAGCTTCCTGTTACCTATCAAACCTAAAACCTGGGGGCAGCTGGGTGGTTCAGTGGATTGAGAGCCAGCCCTAAAGACAGGAGGTCCTAGGTTCAAATCTAACCTCAGACACTTCCCAGCTGTGTGACCCTGGGCAAGTCATTTAACTCCTATTGCCTAGCCCTTACCATTCTTCTGCCTTAGAACCAATACAAGGTATTGATTCTAATGAGGAAGTTAAGGATTTTATAAACAACTACAACACAACACCAACCTAAAGCCCTTTGCTAGCCTAAAAGCCTTCCACCAATTCCATTTCTCTCTTACATTCCAACATCTACACTTTGTGTTCTTGACAAGAAAATGCACTTGCCACCCAACATATATTTCCCAGTTTCATGCCTTTACCTTCCCCACTTCTCCAACAACCCACATATTCCTTCAAAAATACATCCAAGCCAACTCCCTCCAAGAAGTCATTCCTTAATACACACCATTCTAATGACCACATACCTTTGTACTTATGTAGTGTGTATGTACACATTTTGTCCTATAATAAATCACGTACTTAAACTATTGATTTGTAACTACTCTTAGACATTCTTCATTTATGTATTCCATTCAATGAGCATCTGTTAAGAATAACTAATATTTATATAATGCTTTATGATTTACAAAGCACTTTATGCATATATTTGATCCTTACAACCACCTTAAGAGGTAGGTGTTATTGCTATCGTTGTTGCTATTATGCTATTCAGGACATGTTATATGCAAAGGACCCTACCAGGCAATTCCCTTCTCCAACAAGGTATTCCATGGGTCTGGGGAAGTTGGAATAAGAAATGTACACAAATAATAGAAAAGGTGAGGATGATGTATATTATGGGTTTGAGGCACAGCTCCATTGTTTACCAGTCCTAGTAAACTTAGTCAACTTAATTAACCTTGAGTTTTAGGTTACACCTCTGTAAAATTATAATCCTATTTATGCTTCCTACCTCATAGGGTGGTTGTAATAGAAAAATATTTTGTAAACTGAACTATTTCCCTCACAAAATATATATTTGAAGGTGGGACTACTGTGTTTATTTCATTTGTTTAGTTTATTCTTACCTTCCCATACCCCTAATAAATCACAGTGAGTGTGTACGAGGACATACTTTGGGATACTGCTATGCTCACCGTGCTCACCTTTTTGATGTCCTAATTCTAAAATCCACCCCTCTTCGTATTTGGCTTCCTACCTTTTTTTCACAATCAAGTCTTAGTGGATATAGGAAAATTTTTTATTTACAAGAGGAAAGTCACAACTTATTTACATAACAAAGGGCAAGAATTCTCAGGCTTAAAAAATTATTCATCCACAGGATAAATCTGATGCTTAGTTGTTCTCCAGCAGATAACGGTGAAAGCACCACTGCCTTTCTGATCTCCATTGCTAGTTGTACTATCTCCTTTCCTGGTTCCTTACAAAGGAATATAAAAGTCCTTTTCCAAAGATCTTGTTATACCTTGGATTTGATTTTTCCCAGTTTCTTGTTCTCTAGGTTTAACCACTTGGTTGATTTTTTAAAAGTCATATTATATTCTAAGCTAATCAAAAATGGTTACTGACACCTGCCGAGAGTCCCTACACTTCCAAAAGGACATAATTCCTTCCTTGGACAAAAGGGGTGGTGGTGAAATGTAGGGTAATTCTTTACACAGAGGACCAAAATTTGAATTCCAGGTTTGTTACTCAGGCAATCATTCTTGCAGCCTCAGTTTCCCAATTTGCAAAAGATAGAGTTTGTATTAATGACCTTGAAAAGCTTTTCCAGCTCCAACTCTATGAATTTATGATTATTTTCCATGCAAATCAATGAGTAATTTTTCATTGCCCAAAAATACCTCCTTATTTCATAGAATCCAATAAAAATTATTGTTCAGTCATGGTAAATTTTCCTCATGGTGTCAGGAACTTGAAACTTCAGGCTATCAGACTCCCCTGAACTCTGCACTGACAGGAAATGAAGAAGATGGAAAAGCTTAGAAGGTTCTCTCAAGGATACAACCTTTACTGATTATCTGACACAAATTTATCATAGCCAAATCCCTTTTATATTTCTTGGCTTCAAGACTTCAGGCAGCTTAGCAGCACAACCAAACACATAACTCATTACCTGACATTCTCCTCCTGGAGAATACTCCTGCAATAGTCCAGAGGTAATATACTTGCATGAAGGGAAAGACATTCAATGACATCTGATCCCTGTAACTATACTCATTTGCTATGATAAGAGGCCACCTTTTCCCTCCTCCTATAAATACTTTGATATATTCCATAGGAAATATGATTAGGGTAGTTTCAAATCCCAGAAGTGTGAATCTTTTTTCCTGTTTTTATGTGCTGTCTGCAGAAAGTCTTTAAATAAGAGAAACACTAGTAACCATGCTTAGGAGTATTAACTCTACTACTGCCTACCCTGCCTCACAGTTTAGCTATTCTTTCTTCCTTGCTGTGTTAGTATTTACATCTTCATTAGTACCCATGGGCAAAATTGTGATATCCACTTAGTGAAATTGAAAAATATGTTTAATCTTTGTGTGTGTGTGTATATATATATAAAACACAGTCATTTCTTACCTAACCTAAAGTAACAAATATTTCTTTGGGTAACAAGTTATTTTATTTAACTCTTTTTTTTCTCTACAGAAGATGAGCATGTTGTTTCACATAGTATAAAATACTCAGCAACTTGATTGACACTCCATGCTTTAGTATACTGGTTAATGTCAAATAAAATTAAATCAAATTCTTCTGTTTTCATTATGGGTCTAATATACTTGCCATTATTTATGTATTTTTGAAGTTATAGGCATATCTCAGGTCTTATTTGTCCTTGTTAATCATTCCTTTAGGTGATGAATCTGAACTACTTCGGAGACAAAGCTTCTTTGATGACAATATATTGGTACATAACAGTACAATTTTGACTAGACACAGTGGTTCAAGCCTTCTTGAAGAAAAATCTGCATTGTATGTCAGTGGAGATGGATTCGGGGATGAAGGAACTGTAGGGGATATGATTGGTAAGGCTTAAAGTTAAACTAACAATAAAATGTTTCATTTTAAAGATATTTTGGCCAAAAAAATCATAGATCATGTTGAATTTTCAGAAATGATTCTGAAACTTCCCATTCTATTTTCCATTATGTTGTTTCTAATGAAGACATAATACTTCTCTTCAAGGCACTCTAATTATTCTTCTGATTCTGTCCCCTCCCAACTCCTCTGACAGATACCCCATAATTATCCCCTTTCTCCTTAATCTTAAATTCTTTCTAATTTATTGGCTCCTTTCCTGTAACTTACAAATGCACAGTGGTTGCAAGTTCATAGGTTTGTAGGTGTTTATGTTGTTTCTTGCATTCTTAGATTGCAGGAAAGGAACCAGTAAATTGGTAGGAATTTAAGAATTCTCCTCCCATTCTTAGAAATCCCTCACTCAATCTTACCACCCTTTCATCTATCTCCCCTTAATAGCCAAACTCCTAAAAAAAGTTTTCTATTTGTTGCCTCCACTTTTCTGTCTTTTTTCCCCTTTGCAAACTAGTTATCTGACCTCATCCTTTCATATGAAACTGCTGTCTCCTAAAATATTTTAATTACCAGATCTAAGGGCCTTTTCTCAGTATTCATCCTTCTTAATCTCCACAATATTTGATACTACTGAATACTCTGGCTATTCCTCTGTTTCCTTTGTTGAGTCATATTACATATTTTACTCTCTAACTATGAGTGTCCCCTAAGGCTCTTCCCTGGACCCTCTTCTCTGACTTGGTGATCTCATTAGCTCCAGTGGATAAAGTTCTCATCTCTATGCAAAAGACTTCAACATCTAATATATCCAAACTTACTATCTCTTCTGAGCTCTAGTCCTACATCACCAGTTGCCTATTGGAATTCTCCAATGTCATAGAAGCATCTCAAACTTAACATGTCTAAAACAGAACACATTATTCTTGACCTTAAACTTACTTCTTTTCCTTACTTTTCCACTCTCTTTTCAGTCTTCCAGTGTTTTGCAACCTTAGTGTTATTCTCTGCTCTTCATTGCCATTTCTCCTCCAATCCAATCAGTCAACAAAATATTTCAGTTCAGTTTCCACAAAATCCCTCATATCTGCTCACCAGTTATAAAACTATCATCCTCATTCAGGCTTTCATGGGCTTTCATCAGGACCATTGTAATAACTTCCCAATTGCTTGTCTACACTTCTTTCTTCCCTTTCCAAATCATCCTCCACACAGCCATCAAATTGGCATTACTAAAGCATAGTTCTGACCATGTGACTTCCATGCTAAAACAGCTCCCTAAATCCTTAGGCTCAAATATAAACTCTTCCATTTGTCACTTAAAGCCCATCACAACTCTCCCTTTCATATTCCCTAAGTTCTAGCTGCCCTTGCCACCTTGCTGACTCTCACACATGACAATGCATCTTCACTTTGTTCCATAACACAGGCTATGTATTCTCCAAGCCTGGAATACCCTCTACCTCTACCTCTTAGAATCCCTAGCTTCCTTCAAAGCTCACTTCAACTGATGACTTCCTACATGAGGCATTTCCTTTCCCTGCTTCAGCTTCTAGTGCTTTCTTTCTCTTATACTCCCAAGATTACCTTGTATTTTATATTTACACATATTTTCTATATACTTATTTGTGTGTATGTTGTCCTCTATACATCTCTACCTGCTAGAATGTCAGTTTCTTGAGGTTAGGGAATGATTTGTTTTGGTTTTTACATCTGGTACTTAGCCCAATATCTGGCACATAGTGGTGTTTAATTGATTGATCAATATGGTAAAAATCAACTACATTTTCATAACAAAAGCAATAGTGAGAAGATGGCCATCTATTTAAATATTGAATATTTTCTGCTTATGTTATTAAAAATATTGGTTTTTGTAAATACCTAATATTTCATTATTCTAAAATTTGGCATAGAAAATACAATTTAAAATATCTGCAAGTGCTTTGAAAAACATGAAATTTTCTTGGAAATAAGTAGATGGGAAGTTTGTCAAAAGTTATTCTCCAGATTTTATAATATCACTACTCTATTGTTAAAATATAATTAATTTATTAATTTGTTTTGAATATTTTTCCATGGTTACATGATTCATATTTTTTCCCTCCTCTCTTCCTTCCCCCCTCCCATAGCCAATGAGCAATTCAACTGGGTTTTACATATATCATTGATCAAGACCTATTTCCATATCATTAATATTTGCAATAGAATGATCATTTAGAGTCTACATCCCCAATCATATCCCCATCCAACCATGTGATCAAGGAAATGCTTTTCTTCTGTGTTTCTACTCCCACAGTTCTTTCTCTGAATGTGGATAGCGTTCTTTCTCATAAGTCCCTCAGAATTGTCCTGTATCATTGCATCACTGCTAGCAAAGAAGTCCATTTCGTTCGATTGTATCACTACTCCATTTTTGCAGAAGTATGATTGTTGAAAATTGACAATATATATCATTTTACAAATTCTAAATTGTTCATACTTAATACTCTTCTAATTTCTAATTTTCTAGTTAAATCCAGCTGGCATTGGGTCCTTTTTTTACCTTAGAAACAGTTAATAAATGTTTAAATGAATAGTACTTACTGTGGCATGCAATTAAATTTCAAGAAAGTATCCTTTGGATCCCATCCCAGGAATTTTATTATCATAAAACAACAAGGTGTAAATCTGGCAAGCACTCAAGATATCATCTAGTCATACTCCATTGTTCAGATGAGGGAACCAAAGCCAGAGAGGGAAGAGACTTACACAAGATTACAAAGGAAGTAAGGAAGTTTTAGAATTAGGATTTGAACCCAAGTCCTCTGACTCAATTCAATTCAACTAATATTTATTAAGTACTTACAATAAACATTGCTTTATGGATTGGGAATAAAAAGGCAGCAATAAACTATCCTGCCCTCCAAATTCTCATATTCTACTGGGACCCATAATATCTACACAAAGAAGTAAATACATCATAATTTAAGGAGAAAGAGAGCGCTAATAATTGGGGAAGAGATAGGGGTCAGGAAAGACCTTATGTAGGTGATGCCATCTAAGTGAAGCCTTGAAGGACACCAGAAATTCTAAGAGACAGAGAGAAGGAAGTAGTCTATCCCAGCCATACAGGATAGCTTATGTGAAGACACAGAAAAGAGAAGTGGAATGTGGTATGCCAAACAGGCCACTTTGGCTGGAAAATGTATCTGCATCTTCCTAATTCCTCCCTTTATACAAAGGGACTTTAATCTCCATGTAGAAAATCTTTCAAACCCCCTTGCCTCTTATTTAATCAACTTTTTAAATCCCATGATCTTTTGCTCTACTTTCGCTCATACTCCTTTGCTCTACCTTCCTTACTATAGGAATGGTAATACACTAGCTCTCACTACTACCCTCAAGTGTTCCACTTCTTTAACGAAAATCTCTGTGATTCCCCTCTCTAACCATAATCTCATCATCTCACATCTCCCTGGTCCGATTATTATTCTTCTCTTTCAAAACCTCAGTCCTATTGCTCCTACTCATGAAATGCAAAGTTGTTCTAGTGGTGAATCAGATACATTACACATTCATGTTTTCCAATCTCCTCCAGGGCCTTGACTGCAGCAAGGTAATCTTTTTTATTCACCCTGAATTGATTCCCTGTCTCTTCCAAAGAAGCTAGTCAGAACCTTTTCCTTCCTCAGGTCCCACTCCATATTTTTTCCTGTCTTTCAGCTGAGATCCTTGCCTCTTACTTTATTTAAAAAAATAAATAAATAAAGGCCATTTAACATAAGCTCCCTTTTCTCCCATTTGCTTCATCTCAAAAACACCTTGATATCATCTCTCCCCCTCTCCTCCTTTCAGCCTCCGACAAAGAGTTGAACCTTCTTGCCAAGACCAAACGTATTCATGCATTTGATTTCCTTTCCCACTCCATCCCACCCCATCTTCTTTAACAGATTGCATCCCTAAACATCCTCCTCAAATCTTCAACCTCTCCTTATCAGCTAGGTCCCCTCCTTATAGCTTTCAAATATCCCAGAGACTTCATCATCTTAAAAAACTTTGATTAGATCCTGCCATGCCCTCAAACTCTATTATTTTCTTTCTGTCCTCTCTTTCTCAGCCAAAGGCCTTGAAGAAGTTATTTATATTCAGTGCCTCAACTTCCTCTCCTCATCTATTACTCAGGCCTCTATATCCTGCCTTTCTACCTCATTACTTAACTGAAACTTCTCTCTTCAAAGTCATTATTGATCTGTTAAATGCCAAATTTTGTGATCTTTCCTTAGTCCTAATCTTTTTTGACTTGTTTGCTGCATTTAACACAATTGATCACTTTTCTCCTCTTGGATAGTCTTTCCTTTTCAGGTTTGTGACCCTGCTTCTTTCTCTTGTTTCTCCTTCTTTGATGGCTTGACATCTATATCACACCCTTTAACTATGTTTGTGCTCCGGTGTTCTGTCCTGAACCTCTCTCTCTCTCTCTCTCTCTCTCTCTCTCTCTCTCTCTCT
>NC_058131.1:332976650-332984720 GCF_016433145.1 Gracilinanus agilis | reverse complement strand
TCTCTCTCTCTCTCTCTCTCTCTCCCTCTCTCTCTATCTCTGTCTCTCTATCTCTGTCTCTCTCTCTTTCCCCCACCCCTCCTCTCTGTCTCTCTCTTTCTATCTCTGTCTCTGTCTCCCTCTGTGTCTCTCTGTGTCTTTGCCTGTCTGTCTGTCTCTTTCTTTTCCCCTGCCCCTCCCTCTTTCCTCTCTCTCCAATAGCTCCTACAGGTTTAACTATCTCTCTACAAATGATTCCCAGATGCTTCAACTCCAGGCCTACATCACAAATTATTTATTGTCTACTTCAAGCTGGATATCCCAGGTACATTTAAAACTCAACATGTTCAGTATTGAATTCATTATCTTTCTTCCCAAACCGTCCCCTTTCCAAACATCCCTATTTCTATCCAAGAGATCACCATCTTTCCAAATCTCTCAGGTTTCTATACTTGTCATTATCTGCAACTCTTTCCTCTTTCTCACCCCACATCTCATCAGTGGCCAGAACTTGCTGTTTCTAACTTCATAACATCTCTCAGAGCAAATCCCATTCTCTCCACTTTTGTAGCTACTATCTTACTAAGGTCATTCAGGCTCCCATAGCCTTCTGTCTTGATTACTGCAACAATCTGCCTCCCAATTGATCTCTCTGCCTTACCTCAACATTATATTCCATTGCTACTAAAATAATTTCCTTAAATGTAGATCTGACCATATGACTTCCTTATTCAACCAAGACTAATGACTTCCCATTGCCTCTAGGATAAAATCACAAACTCCTTTGTTTAGATTTTAAGTTCCTACTATGTGCCTACCTATCTTTATGAATATAATTCCTTCACCCAAACTTTATTATCTAGCCAAGTTGGCTTTCTCTCTGTTCTTTACACATGACACTCTATCATGTCCTCCTTGCCAGGAATGCATTGTCCCATTACCTCCAACTCATAAAGTCCCTCTATCTTCCTTTAAGATGCAGCTCAGATACCATCTACTTGAAGCCTTTCCTAATCCCCTGAAACTGCTAGAGTTCTTCCTCTCAAATAACCTTCTATTTAATTAGTTAGTATGTATTTTAATTTATTAATTTTATATTTATTTTGTACATACATGTGTGTATATATGCACACTTACACATATACATACACACATATTTATACTTGTTATTTTCTCCATTAGAATGTAAGCACTTTGTGAGTAGGAATGGTTTCATTCTTTGTATTTGTATCCCGAGCTTTGAGAAACAGTGCCTGCTACATAGCAGATGCTTAATAAATGTGTGTTGATTGGTTGAGTAATAAAACATAAGTCTGGAAAGATAGGCTAGAGCCAGATTGTATAGACCTTCAGTGCAAAACCAAGGGGTTTGTATTTTATCTTGAAGGTAATTGAAAACCACTGAAGATTTTTTAACTCTCTTAAAAACATCTTGAACAGGGATATGGCATAGATCTATACTTTAGGACTAGTATTCTGTAGGCTTCATGAAGGATGAATTGAATTTGGGACAGACTAGAAACTGAGAGATATGTGAGGAAGATAGATCCCTAGTGTCTCTAAATTTGTGCTCCTTCACTATACCATACTACATCTAACACTCAGAATACCAAAAGAATCTTTCTTATTTCTTTCTGCCGCTAATAATTCATTGGCATGATCCTTGTGAACAGTGTTTACCATAGCAGAGCCAAAGTTTTCCTAATTGTTTAGTTAAACATTTCTTGGGATGGGAACTTTCAGAAAATAGATTTTGTCCTGAAAACAAAGTAGAGACTAGCAAGGCACAGTAGATTGAGTGCAAGGCCTGAAGTCAGGAACATTCATCTTTAAATCTGGCTGTATGACCTTGGGCAAGTCACTTAACTCTGCCTCATTTTCCTCATCCATAAAATGCACTGGAGAAAGACATAGAAAACCACTCCAGTATCTTTGCTAACAAAAACACAGATGGGATCATGAAAAATCAGTCAGACACTACTGATACTCCTCCAACAACAAAGGGGTTCTGATAGGCAGAAGTAAAAAAGGAGTAATTATTGACATTGTAGAAAGTCTGTAAAAAAGCCTTGAGATAGAATGTTTGGTGTTAGAAACTGCAAGAAAGTGAGTTTGGTGGGACTAAAAGGGCTTGAAGGGGAGTACTATATAATAAACATAGAAATATTAAATGGAGCCAGGTCATAAAGAATTTAAATGTGAAAGATGGGGTTTGTATTTGATCTCAGCGGTGTTAGGGATCCCTTAGAATTTATTGAGAAGGGGAATGACATGTTTAGGCTTTTGCTTTAGAAATATTTTAGCGTCTCTTCATCTTTCTAATACTGTTCCTTTATCTATAAAATGAAGGTGGTGGACTAGATGATCCCTTCATTTGCATATGTGATGAACCTGTTATTAGCTCCTCTAAGCCTCAGTTTTATCACCTGTAAAACGGAAAACATTACCTGTATTACCTACTTCATAAGACTTTGTGATGAAAACATTTAGAAAATGATAAATCGGGGCAGCTGGGTAGCTCAGTGGATTGAGAGCCATGCCTAGAGATGGGAGGTCCTAGGTTCAAATCTGGCCTCAGACACTTCCCAGTTGTGTGACCGTGGGCAAGTCACTTGATCCCCATTGCCCACCCTTACCACTCTTCCACCTAGGAGCCAATACACAGAAGTTATGGGCTAAAAAAATGATAAATCTTTGCATTAATTTGAAGGTTTTATTATTAAAGCTACTATATAAGATTATAGGATGGGCAAATACCAGACTAAAGTTACTGTTAGAATCTGATAAAATAAATTTAACACAAACTTTATTGGGTATAATTTAATCTTTTTGGGGGGTGGTAATATAAATGTGCAGATTTGTCTATTAACACAGAATTTATTGTTAGAATGTGAGGTAATATCAGGAATTGTTTGCTGAACTACAATATTATCTATGGCTAAATATAATTTTATTAACATTATAATTAGCCTGAATCTGGCTAAATTTGATTATATATCAGGCAGTTTTAATTTTATAAGTGATATAAACCAGTGATGTGTGATAGAAAATTAAGTTACCATATGTTGAAATTGCATTCAACACATTTTATTTTTATTTTCATGAGTGTACTTTTTTCAACTTTCCATGATAAAGTTACCTATTGTGTTTTTAAGATAAGCTGTTACAAGATGACCACAATATTCTGTTGGAAGACTTCAATTTGGATGGAGAAATTTCTTTGCCTCCCGAACCTCTTGAATCACCTGATTCAGTAGTTGGTGAGTTCATATTTGCTTTTATGTATTTCCTTAAAAAATGAACATTCAAATTAAGTGTCATAAGGACTAAGTTTATAGGGCACTATAATATAAAAAGATGCAATAGAAACAAGGGTCTAGGTTAGGTAAGGTCATAATACCTTCAAGTACTAGGATTCTAGGAAATTAGAGTGATGGTTTGAGTTCTAGATGGCTCAACTGAAATCTTGCTGCCTGGAAAATTAGTGACTACAAAATATTAGTCATTAGAGCACACTTAAGTGATTTGACAAAGTACCGTACTTTTGAAATCACCTGTGTTGACCTGTTAAGATACTTCAAAGATTTGTGATTTTATCAGCATGTTGCAGTTATAGATTGCATGTTACAGTCATAGATTGCAGCTCCTCTACACCTTAGTATATGATCTTTATGATTTTCCAGGGCTGAAAAATATTTGTAGAGTAAGTGGTAAAATATATATTATGTAAAAGTATGCATATATACATACATACTTTTATGAGGAACTAAAAATGATGCTTTAGAATGTAATTACATAGCTACTTAATGATTAGTATTTTTTCCTATTTGAAATGAATATAGACTTAACTAACATGACAATCTTTCAGTTCTATAATGAGCATCTAAATATTATAGGTATGATTAGCTTCCATTCTGACTCTTCTTACTTTTTAAAAATTTGCTTTTGATCCTGGGGTAGAAATTTGGGCGGGGGGGGAAATTATATATGAAAATATAATTCAAATTCTTTATAGATCCATAATTATTAGTGAATAATTTATAGTTTCTATCCACTGTTTTTGACTTATATATAAAGTTACTATTTGCACTTAATTCCTGTATTCTCCTATAATTTGCAACACTACTTCTTTTTGATTGGCTTGTTTTCATGAAACTATTGTTATGTGTCCAATAGTAGAAGTATGCAATTCAGAATCTATATATCCAGAGTCTATAAATCCACCTGACAATCAGCAAATGAATGGAACTATGTTAATGATAAATGAAGAAGAAGAATTTACCCTTGATCCAATTAATCTTGAAGGTCAGAGTCATTTTTGTTTTTTGTTTCTTGGATTTAAAGAGGTTAAAAGATAGAAAATAATCATGTATGGAATGCTGTTGAGTATGACAATATGTTTGAACAGTACAAAACTATGTTCAGTTTGGCAGTGCATAAAATTTAATGGTGGTTCATTGATTACATCTTTGAAAAATATTTATAAGGAAATGCTGAAGACTAGGGGGAAAGACATTAGATTTCCTCACCCTAAAGAGAAGGCTTAAAGTTGAGGAGACAAAATAATAATGATATTCTTTAAGTCTGTGTAGGAATTTGGTGGAGGGAGAGGCAGTGACTCATCTCCAGGGAGAAAATGGGCTTAGATTTTAGTTAGCAGGATTTAAAGTTAAGTTGGTATCTATTTGGGAGATACCAGCATTGGAACCTTTTAGAGACTGTGCCCAAACTGCCCCTTCAGGCCACCTGTGAACCCCCTGAATTACCCCCAGAAAGTGGAGGAAGTACTCACATTGGGCTCCTGGATGGGGGTGAGGTGGGGGGTGGGGTGGGGGAGGATGTGAAAATTGTCCTCAAGAATGGTAGAGAAGAGAACCAGACCAGCCCCCTCCTTGCTGCTGGAGCACATATGCCACATCTTCCCCAACATGGGTTTAGACACATTTCTGCCTAAGCCAGTATTTCCTAAACTCATCCATAAAGTACTCAATGTATATATTTAAAATATCAAGTATATGTGGTAATATTTCTAAATGAAAAAATCTATTTTGTTCCAAAATTTCTCTGACCTTCATTATCCCAAAGGGCATTCTATGCCAAGCCCCAATTTCCCCAGATTAGCATTTATAAGTTCCATCAAACTCCAAAAGAATCTGTGTAGCCAAATTAGTTTGGGAAGTGCTGGTACAGAAGATGAATGAACTATAGAATGAACTAACTATATGAGCTCTGGAAGTTTCTTCCAATTACAAGAGTTCATTACAAAAGTAACATTGCAACTATAATTTATGAGAGCAGGCACCATACATAATTTAATTGGGGACCAGAAGCAGCTCCTTGTGTGTTTGTACGGGTGTTTGTCTGTCTGTTTGTCTATCTCTTGGGTGTGCTGCTCCCACTAATGCCCTGAATAACCTTTGATAGCCACTTGTCAAAGTACATTATTTAGTGACTACAAGCCACTAAGTTGGTGAT
Source organism: Gracilinanus agilis (assembly GCF_016433145.1). Classification (NCBI taxonomy): domain Eukaryota; kingdom Metazoa; phylum Chordata; class Mammalia; order Didelphimorphia; family Didelphidae; genus Gracilinanus; species Gracilinanus agilis. The sequence continues at coordinate 332,979,266 of NC_058131.1, read as the reverse complement.
GGCAAACCACTGACACACATAGCCATTTTCGATGACATGTGGCCACATGCAGAGAAGTATGGGGCCGCATACCAAGGATGAAACATTTGCTGTAGGTGTAGACACTCTGTGTACTATAGATGACAATTCTACCTATATGAATTTACCTATTTTGGTTTATTAAATACAGTTATATATTACAATTATAGATTTTTGTTATTTAAACTATAAATATCATGAAATTATGATTTTTTTCTCAAAGTGACACACCACTCGAGTTATGCTCAGTTTTTTGGTGAATTTTGATACACCAAGCTCAAAAGGTTGCCCATCACTGCACTAAGTGAATCTCAGGAAAGCAAAAGGATGAAAGGTGTGAGATTTCCCCCTCCATGAAATTCTACAAGATGCATTATTGTACTCTTGAGATCTAGGAAAAGAAAAATCAAGCATCATATATTTTGTTGATATGAAATCTCTCAAATGCCATCATGATAAGGAATTTAATTAGTCAAATTTATGGACATTTCTTAGATATTGCACGGAGAAGGAAAAGCAAACGTAAGAAGAAGCTACTTATTGACCCAGTGAAGGAGCTCAGCAGCAGCACCATTCACAAACAGCTTAGTAACTTCATGGATACACTGACTGTGTTGGAACTCGCCCCCCCTACCAGACGTTTGATGATGTGGAAGGAGACTGGGGGAGTAGATACACTTCTATCAAATGCTACCCAGTTTCTGATTAATCCTGAGCTTAAAATGGTAAAAGTTTCTGTCTTTTTATACTGATCTAACATGACATTGTATATCAATAATAGAGATCCCTTTTCAAAATTTTGCAGTTTGAATTCAAACAACTAAGAGACTAGCCTAGATGGATGCAGCATTGTTCAGTGCAAAAAAATACCAGTCTATAGTAAGAAAACTTAAGTTCAGACCTATCTTCCTTCCTTGGATGACCTCCTGCTAATCTCTTATCTCCCCTTAGCCTGTTTTGTTATTTGTCAAACATGGATCATACAGTCATGGTTTTAGAACTGGAAGAGAACTTGAAGGCCATTTGGAGCTGAGTCCAGAGAAGTTAAGTGAGAGGCTTGCCCAAGATCACATTGATAATAAGTAATAGTCATGATTTGAATGTAGAGCCTCTGCCTCCAAATCGAACACTTTCGGCTTTAAACATGCTGTTTTTTCTTTCTCCTATTTCATAGGATTGCTATATGAATCAAATGAGATAATAGATGAAAGGTACCTTGTAAATGGCCAAATGCTATAAATGTTGAATATGCATCATGTAGTATATTAGTACTATACCTTGTCACTTCTGTGTATATTTGTATATTATTGTTTTTTCACAGTTGTTTAGAAAATGCTTTCAGTCATCAGGCTTTAAAAATAGAAGAAAATCTTCACAGATGAGATCTGAAATGGAAGAAGCAAGAAACAATGACCTCCTAGGTAAAGACATTTATTATGGCATAATAACATACCATTTCATTCACATAACATAATTTATTTTTCCATTTGCTAGTCAAAGAACACCTGCTTGTTTTTTGCTATAAAAGATTTATTTAAAAAGCTGTACTGTAAAATAACAAGTGATGTCCAAAATGTTGGTCCTGAGGAGTTTCTTTTTTTTTTTAAGTCTCCATCATTTTTTTAAACATTTATTAATATTCATTTTTAACATGGTTACATGATTCATGCTCCTACTTTCCCCTTCACCTTCCACACTTCCCCCACCCAAGGCCAATGCACATTTCCACTGCTTTTAACATGTGTCATTGATCAAGACCTATTTCCAAATTGTTGGTAGTTGCATTGGTGTGGTAGTTTCGAGTCCACATCCCCAATCATGTCCTTCTCAACCCATGCGTTCAAGCAAATGTTTTTCTTATATGTTTCCTCTCCTGCAGTCCTTCCTCTGTGGGTAGGGTTCTTTACCATAAATCCCTCAGAGCTGTCCTATCTCATTGCATTGCTGCTAGTACAGAAGTCCATTACATTCGATTTTACCATAGTATATCAGTCTCTGTGTACAATGTTCTTCTGGCTCTGCTCCTTTCACTCTGCATCAGTTCCTGGATGTCTTTCCAGTTCACATGGAATTCCTCTAGTTTATTATTCCTTTGAGCACAATAGTATTCCATCACCAGCATATACCACAATTTGTTCAGCCATTCCCCAATTGAAGGACATACCCTCCTTTTCCAGTTCTTTGCCACCACAAAAAGCACAGCTATAAATATTTTTCTACAAGTCTGTTTATTTATGATCTCTTTGGGGTACAAACCCAACAATGGTATGGCTGGATCAAAGGGTAGGCATTTTTTTATAGCCCTTTGAGCATAGTTCCAAATTGCCATCCAGAATGGTTGGATCAGTTCACAACTCCACCAGCAATGCACTAATGTCCCAATTTTGCCACATCCCCTCCAGCATTCATTACTCTCCCCTTCTTTCATTTTAGCCAATCTGCTAGGTGTGAGGTGATACCTCAGAGTTGTTTTGATTTGCATTTCTCTAATTATTAGAGATTTAGAACACTTTCTCGTGTGCTTGTTATTACTTTTGATTTCTTTACCTGAAAATTGCCTATTCCATGTCTCTTGCCCATTTATCAATTGGGGAATGG
>NC_058131.1:332932292-332973713 GCF_016433145.1 Gracilinanus agilis | reverse complement strand
CCTTTAATCAGGATGTAATGACCTTCCCTGTCTTTTTTAATCATATCTATTTTTACTTTGGCTTTGTCAGAAATCATAATAGCCACTCCTACCTTCTTTTTCTCATTTGATGCCCAAAAGATTTTGCTCAAGCCCTTAACCTTAAACTTGTGTATGTCCACGCCTCATATGTGTTTCTTGTAGACAATATATGGTAGGATTTTGGTTTCTAATCCACTCTGCTATTTGCTTCTGTTTTATGAGCGAGTTCATCCCATTCACATTCAGAGTTATAATTATTAGTTGTGTATTCTCCAACATTTTTGTGTCCTCCCCTAGTCCTACCTCTTCTTACACTATTTCCTTTTAAACTAGTGGTTTGCTTTAAGCCAGTATCTCTTATCCCCTCCCTTGATTAATTTCCCTTTCTACCCCCCTCCCTTATTATTCCCCTCTTTTTATTTTAAAAGGCCTAATGAATTCCCTCCCCCTTCTTCTCCCCTTCCCTTTTTTTTGACCTCCCCACTCCCCTGCTCCCCTTGGTTTATCCCTTCTGACTTTCTCAGTAGGGTTAGATAGAGTTTTATATCCCAATAGATAATATAGCTACTCTTCCCTCTCCGGGTTGATTACACTGAGTGTAAGGTTTAAATATTATCTCTTAATGTTCTCTTCCTCTCCTTCTTATAATAGTATTTGTCCCCTCCCCTTCCCATGCCCTCTTTGTGTGTAATAGAATGTCCTATTTTTCTTATTCACTCAAGTTTCTCTTGGTGTCCCCTACTATTCATCTCCCTCTTTCCCACACACATATATCATCTTAGACCATTTAGTATTCCAACCTCTCCCTATGAATTATTCTTCGGATTACTATAATAGTGAATACTATAATAGTGAATAGAGTTCACTACAGAGAATTATACATAGCATTTCTCCACATAGGAATACAGATAATTAGATCTTATTGAAGCCCTTAAAGAGGCAAATTTAAAAATTATGAGTTTTCTTTCTTTCCCCTTTGTTTCTTATTTACCTTTTCATGTTTCTCTTGATTTTTGTGGTTGGATATCAAACTTTCCATTTAGTCCTGGTCTTTTCTGTGCAAATACTAGGAAATCTTCAATTTTGTTGAATGCCCATACTTTCCCCTGGAAGTATATAGTCAGTTTTGATGGGTAGTTGATCCGTATTTGAAGGCCTAGTTCTCTTGCCTTTCTGAATATCATATTCTAAGCCTTGCGGTCTTTTAGCATAGAGGCTGCCAGATCCTGTGTGATCCTGATTGGTGCTCCTTGATATTTGAATTGTCTCTTTCTGGCTTCTTGTAAGATTTTTTTCTTTTTCTTGGAAGCTCTTGAATTTGGCTATTTTATTCCTGGGCGTTGTCTTTTCAGGGTCTAGTGTTGAGGGTGATCTATGGATCCTTTCAATGTCTATATTGCCCTCTTGTTGTAGAACTTCAGGGCAATTTTGCTGAATAATTTCTTTTAGTATGGAGTCCAAATTTCTATTAATTTCTGCTTTTTCAGGAAGATCAATGATTCTCACATTGTCTCTTCTAGACCGGTTTTCTTCGTCTGTCACTTTCTCATTGAGATATTTCATGTTTCCTTCCATTTTATCAGTCTTTTGACTTTGTTTTATTTGTTTTTGCTCTCTTGAAAAATCATTAGCTTCTAATTGCTCAATTCTAGCCTTTAGGGACTGGTTTTCGGCTATAATCTTTTGGTTTTCCTTTTCAATCTGGTCTGTTTGTTTCTTCAGGGCTTCCAGCTGGTCATTTCTGTTTTTCAATTTGCTTATCAGTTCATTTGATTTCTGAGCCTCACTTTCCAATTGCAAAATTCTGCCTTTTAAACTGTTATTTTCTTGCCAGATTGCTTCCATCTTTCTCATCATCTCAGATTTGAACTCTTCAATAGCTTGTGACCAGTTTTCATTATTTTGGGAGGGTTTGGATATGATTACTTGTTTGTTCTCCTCTGCTGTTTGCTCTGTTGCCTGGATTTTCTCTGTGTAGAAGTTGTCGAGTGTTACAGATTTCTTCTTAATGATCTTTCTCTTCTGGGGTTCCCAATTTTGGCTTGCCATTGTTGTTAGCCCAGCGCCTTCTGAGCTTTATCCTTACACTCAGGGTCTGTCTGCACGCTCTAGGCTCCTGAGGTCTCAGGTCTCATTGTTCTTGGGGTCGAGCCTCCTGGTTGTCCCCCCGGTCTGCCCCTCTGCCCAAGGCTCCTTCAACAGTCTCAGGGCGCTGTTTCCACAGCCATGCTCCCGTCTACACAGGGTCCCCACTAGAGGTCCAAACCCGCACTCAAGATCCTTGTCCATGCCTAAGTCAATGCCTTCACCGGTGCCAGCGCTCAAGGTCTGTATTCAAAGTCCATGTGCATTCTTTAGCCTCTTGGGGTCCTAAGTCTTGCTGCTCTCAGGAACAGGCCCTAGAGCTTCCAATGACTTAATGGGTGCCCCAAACCTGTTTTAACTCTTGTGCGTTGGCCTTGGAACTGTACGTGGTGTGGGGGGTGAGGGAGGGGCTTGTTCAGCTCGTGTTTTAGTGAAAGCTGATTCACCCCTTTATAGTGTGGAAATACCCTGATTCCACACACCTTCAATGCTGCGCCATGTTGTGGGGTCCCTTCGTTCGTCTGGATTTGTTTTTATGTCCCCTTGAGGAGTCTTATATGCTTCAGTTAGGAGAGGTCAGGCAGCTGCTTTTTACTCTGCCGCCATCTTAACCCGGAAAAAAACAGTACCTTCTTAATTAGCAAAGAAAGATCAAATTATTCAACAGTTTCTAGGATTTAGTACTTGTAGTTGTAATTAAAATTGTATTCTAATCCTTTGAAAATTAGTAGGGTAGGTATAGGTATGCAGGGCAAGTCACATGTAATCATTCCATTTCCTAACCATTCCTGAGAAGGAAGAATTTCTTATCTAAGTTTGTTATTCCACCATACCATGATTTATGACTTGAGGATTTGTTTACAATTTTTGATATTACAAATAGTACTTCTAGGAATATTTTTGTATAGATAGAATTGTTTTTGCAAATATGATCTCCTTTGATCTTCACAATTTGATCCTGCAAGGTAGCTGCCATTATAATCACCATTTTACAACTGAGGAAACTGAGGCAAACAGATTAAGCCACTTCCCCAGATTAGTAAATGACTGTAGTCAAATCAGGTCTTCCTGATTACAGACCAAGTGCTCTCTTCACTGCTCCACCAACTACCTCTAGTAATGAGACTATTGAGTGAGTCAAAGGTAGGATACACTAAAAAAATATCATCTAATTCCACACTGTTTTCTCGAAAGGTTGGATATTATGCCACCTATACTTTAATAGCTTGTATTATCACAGCCCTACTAGCATTTAATTTTGCCATTTTTGCCCCTTTTTGAAAGTTAAATGTAATATCAGAATTGTATTAATTTGCATTTCTTTGACTATGAGATATTTTGATTTTCACATGAATGCTGATAATTTGTGTTTCTTCTTTTGAAAACCCATTGTTCACATCCTTTGATCATTTATCTTTTTGAAAATGTGTTTTGTTTTTTAACATATATTAATTCCTTGTATATTTTGGAGGTCAAACTTTATCAACAATGTTGATACAAATAATTTTTACTTACTTTGTTTCTTTCCTGGATGGATCATTTTTTATTGTATCGAAGCTTTTTATTTTTATGTAATCAAATTCAGCTATTTTCATCTTGTAATTATAACTCATGATTTATTAAGCCTATAATTCATGACTTGTTAAGAATTTATTCTTTTCCTGTAGTTAAGAAAGATTTTTAAATGTCTTGTTCTCCAAATAAAAATAAATTATTGATTCATTTTGAATTTATTGTGATATGTGGTTTCAGGCACCGATCTATTCCCATTTTTCCCTGAACCATTATTCGGTTTTCCCTTTAAATTTTGCAAATAGTAATTTACTTAGAATTTTTTGTTCCAACTGTATTGAATACTAGATCTTTTCTCCATTGATCTATTTTTTTATATTTTAAAATTTAGTGACACAATTTAGATAATTACTGACATATGCTATATAATTTGAGATCTAGGGGCACTGATTTCCCTTTTTCTTTTTTCATTTTCATTATTTTTTAAATAAACATTTGTCTTTTTTTTCATATTGCCAAAATTTCCCCTATCATCCCTTCCTTTATTAACTGGATGATCCTGGGCAAGTCATTTAACCCTATTGGTCTCAGTTCCTCATCTATAAAATAAGCTGAAGAAGGAAATGGCAAACTACTGCAGTATCTTTGCCAAGAAAACCTTGAGTCAAACATAATTGAAATGACTGAACAAACAGTCCCTTTTTTCTATTCCCAGAGAGCCATCTGAGAATACCCAATAGCATTTTAAAGCCCCAACCTCGAGTAAAAAATTACCATAACTGATTAATACATCAAAAAGCCTGAAAATAATATAATGTACAACACTTTTAGGATTAGGGTGTCTTCTCAATCTCTTCTTTGGAGACATGCTTGTTCACTGTAAATTTGCAACATTCACTTTTGATTTTTTATATATTTTTCTTTACATTTACATCATTACAGTCATTGTATATATTATTTTCTTGCCTCTGCTTAGTCCATTCTGCATCAGTTCATACAGATCTTTCCATGTTTCTCTTTATTCATCACATTTGTTATAGTTGCATGTACCACAGTTTACTTAGCTATTGGTCAGCTGATGAGCATTAGCTTTGCTTCTAATTCTTTTCTATCAGCAAAAGTATTGCTAAAAATATTTTGGTGTATTTGTAGACTTTCTTCTTATCAATAAACTCCTTGGAGTATAGACCTGGGAGTGGAATTTTTGAATCAAAGGATATGAAAGTTTTACTCATATATTTGCATAAATTCAAATTGCTTTCTAAAATAGTTGTTCTACTTCACAGCTCCACCTACATTGCAATAGTGTTCCTATTTTCCCACAAGAAATCTCCCCTATTTCTCCTACATTAACCTTTCTTATCTTTGTCATCTTTCCCCATTTGCAGAACAGGAGATAAAATCTTTTTTATAATTTAAGTTTAACATTCTTGATCTTTTTGTTCTTCCACATAGACTTTATTGTCATTTTATCTATTTCTATAATTATATTGTCACTATTTTGATTAACTTAGAAAGTATTGTCATTCAAAAAAATTATTAAGTACCTACTATATGCAAAGCACCAAGCAAATCGCTGGAAATATAAAGTCAAAGACAAAGCAGTTTCTATCTTCAAGGAAGTTGTATTTTATTGGGGGGACAGGAATACAAGTACACAGATAAGTAAGTATGAAATAATTTCAAGAAGGAGAGAACATTAGCAACTGGGAGGATCAGGAAAGTTCTCATATGAGAAATGGCACCAGAACTGTTGTAAGAGGAAAATAGGAAGTCTGAGAAGTGGAGGTGAGGAGGAAGCACATTCCAGAACTTCTGTACAGAGGCATGAATGCAGGCAGTACTAGTAGTCCAATTGGCATCAGAGACCATTTGAAGGAGAGTATGGACTAAAAATAAGAGACATAATGATAATAATAGCCAGCATTTATATATAGCACTTTAAAGACTGCAAAACATTTTACAAAGAATATCACATTTTATCCTCACAACAACCCTGAGAGATAGATGCTATCATTATCCTCATTTTATAACTTCAGAAAATGAGACACAGAACTTAAGTGACTTTCTCATGGTCACACAACTAGGTCTGAGCAGAATTTGAACTCAGACCTTCCTGACTCCTACCAGGTTTAGCATTCTATCCAACATGGTACTGGAAATGTAGGTACGAGATTGATTCAGGAAGTTTTTAAATATTAAACTAGGATTTCATGTTTCATATTAGAAGAGTAACCTCGTCAGATCTATTTTTTTTCTTCTTCATGTTTCTGCTTGCATTTGTTCTAGAAATATTCTCATTGTCTTTTGGGAGATTCTCTAAATTTGCAATCATTTTTTATACTGGTCAATAACTTCTGTGATTTACTCATTTCTCTAGCTTTTGTTCTTGAATTGGGGCTTTATTGGAGGGCCAGATTCTATAGACCACTGATGTATTTTGGGGTGGAGTGGTTGGCCTTTCTTTCTGGCCATCTGGTTCTTGTGTGTAGACTTCCTCATCTCAGGGTTAGACTTGCCAGAATCTTTAAGGTTCAGAGAGTTGGAACTTCAGGGCCTTCACTGGGTTAGCAAGACAGAATTTTCTAGAAGCCCTCCAGTACCTGAGTTGATCATTATTTTTCCCCCAAGGCATGCTCCCCAACCACCATGGGACTTTCTTAAAAGATCCTTCTACTCCTGCTCTTTCTGGATAGGGAACCCTGCAGACTGCAAGGGTCTCTGGCCCTCCACTGGTCAAATTGGTAGGATATGGGGTGCTAGCATTGGCTTTTCTGGCAGCCTCCTTTCCTCTTGCCAATAGGCAATTGATATCTTGTGAAGTTTTGGAGTGAAAGAAGTCACTTAGTATAGTTTCTCATTAGAGTTCTTGATTATTATTGTCTTGAACAAATTTTAGTGTTTGTTGGAGTAAGAGTGGGGAAACTAGACAGCCTGACACTATTCAGAAAGCTCTCTTGACCAGATGTCCATTGCCCTCTTATTAACATATTAAAATATGCTGTGATATTAAGTAGGAAAAAATCAAGAGTGCTATGAAGAATCGACCTATACAATATGCTGGAGATTTGGAAAGTGATGAAGATTAAGAGAGTACAAGAAGAAGGGAAGGCTTACAGACTACATAATACACACTTAATAATTGCTTGTCAGCAAATTGATTCTAAATATTCTGTATTCTGTTTTCCAGTTCATCCTTTTGCATGTCATGTCCTTGTTTGGATATTAGAAAGATGTTGGCAATTTCTGAATATTCCTATTGAACTCTCTTTATTTTTTTGTTGATTCAGAGACTTCCATGATGGAAGAGCCATGCAATCTGAAAGAGTTAACTCATTCAAAAATGATGACAGATGGAACTGAAGCTCTGTTGACTAAATGTGGGAGTGACAGGCATGAAGACACCAATGAAAATGCTGATGCTATGGTTAAGTTTATGATCATTTTGATGTAGATCTGAATTTTTACTTGAATAGGAAAATTCCAATGAGGAAATTCCTAGTATCAAAGCAAAACAGCAAATGTTCTGCAATTTCTAGCCCAAGGAAGGTTTTCTAGGTGCACTTATAGCTTAGGTGACTTGCTCAGAGTGACAGTAATGATGGAAATGGAGCTTCAATTAAGGTCCTGTAGGCTTAGAGACTGATTCCCCTATACTATCCCTTACTGCCTGGCAAATTCATTAAATAGATTTATAAAATCCTAGTGATTTATTCTAAATTATTAATAGTTATTTTCTCAAGGCTGAGCTAGGAATCTTGTGTCTTTCATTAATATTATACATTTATGCAGTAGTTCACTTTTTACACATTTAGTACATATATTGTTTTATAGGTTTTCTTCAGTAGCTATCACAGCTCTGCAGGATGAAACATGATTTCTATCTGCTGAGCAATAGGCACCTCAGATAGTAAATGTCAAGGAATGTGATATCATTTCAGATTGAAAAAAATTTTCATTTTATTCTTTTAAATTCTTAATTCATTTAATAAACATTTATATCATTAAATTATATGAAAGTTACTATGGGGGCTTACTATCTTAAATTTCATTATCGTTTTGATATTTCTGTTATTATATAAATTGTTCTGGTTCTGCTCATTTCACTTGGAATTACTTCATACAAGTCCTCTCAGGATGTTCTGAAACCATTCCCTTCATCATTTCCTACAGCATAATAGTATTTAGTCATAAACATATACCTTGACTTGTTTATCTATTCCCCAATTAGTGGGCATTCCCTTAATTTCCAGTTCTCTGCTACCACAAAAAGAGCTGCTTTTAAAAAAATGTTGTACATCCTTTGATCTTTTGGGTGTACAGAATGATTGCCAGCTCAAAGGGTATGCACAATTTAATAGCTTTGGGGGTATAGTTCCAATTGCTTTCCATAATGGTTAGACTAATTCACAGCTCTACTAACAGACTGCACTATATTCTAATAGCAACTAACAGAATTCAGTGTTTTGTGGAAAGGAATTCAATAAATAGGTATAAGTGATTACTATGTTCAGGGTTGTGTTCTGGGAGCATAAAAGAATGAAAATGATAGATAAGAATGAAGAAGGCAAGACATTATGCGTCATTTTAAAAAATCAAAATGTGTGTTATAAATTTCAATAATAGAATTAGAATAGAATATATCAATATCTTTAAGAAAATAAGATTGGTTTATTTCCTCAGTGGTAGCCATAATCTGTTTTTCCACTTCTGAGTATTTTTTCTACTTTACTATTTTCCTCTCATCTTAGAGGTGTAAAGGGACATTTTGATTTTGAGTCTCCAACTTCATTTTTTAAATTGTGTATATATGTATATATATAATTTTTCCAATTATGTGTAATAATAATTTTCCACATACATTTTTCCAAATTGCAAGATCCAAATTGTCTCCTCTCCTTCCCTCCCATCCCTTACTGATGATAAGCAATTTGATCTGGGTTATACATGTACTAAAATGCAAAACTTACTTCCATGTTGGGTTGTTACGGGAGAATGCTCATTTAAAACTAAATCCCAAAATAAAAATACAAATAAATTAAAATGAAAAATAGTATGTTTTGATATGCATTCCAACAATAGCATTCTTTGTCATAAGTCCTTCAGAAATGTCCCAGATCATTGTATTCCTGAGAGTCGCTAAGTCTTTGACAGTTGATCATCAAACAATATTGTTGTTACTGTGCACAAGTTTTCAACTTTAAGCCCTGGTCTTCCCTTCCTCCTCCCACAAAAGTGAAGGATGACTTCAGATAGGCTTATTCTGGTATTTATATTCATGGCACCACATGAAAAGTACAAATCAAATGGAAAACATAGAATACTCAGAGAAATAAAAACAATAAAACTCATGAGTATATATCTTAAATGAGAAAATACAATTTCTTGGTTTTGTTTAAATGTAGGTAGAATATTATCTGACTATAAAAAATCAAGCAAAGTATATTAGTTTGATTCCTTGAAGAGTGAATGAAATATTTTCAGGAACTCATATGTGTATAGTTTTTTAAATTAAACTACTGAAATGTAATTCATGTGATTAATGTATTTAAGAAAGTGTAATTACTTCTGTAATAACTATTAGATAAATAACAATTATCTTTACCTTTTTTGTCTTAGCAGGAAGCAACTGAAATGGTTTCTTTCAGGCCTGAAAAATCTTTGTCAATGAATGACTTTTTGGGATTGGAAGTCGAAAATTACCAAATTGATTTGGAAAATGTACGTGTAATCCTAAAAAGGTTGCTAAGCAGTTTTATTTCCTAACATATTAAGTACTTTATAGATATTCAACACTTGTCTTTTAAGAACTTAAATTACGTTTATTCATTCAACAGTCATTTTATTGAGCACTTATTATTGAAGGTGCTAAGGGAGCTACAAGGACAATAAAAATATGGTCCCTACTCTCTTACAGCTTACATTTAATAGAGGGATATGAATATTACAAATATATCTAAGCCACAATTTCTTAACCTGGAGTTTGAACTTCAAAGGGATCTGTGGATAGATTTCAGGTGGTCTATGAACTTGGATGGGAAAAAATTGCATCTTTATTTTAGCTTAATTGGTTTCCTTGGTAATCCTATTTTTGTTTGTCTTATGCATTTTAGAGCATTATTCTGAGAAAAGGTACATACGTAGGCTTTGCCACACTGCTAAAGGAGTCTATGGCACCAAAAAGGCTAAGGATCATTGATTTAAGCATTATCTAACTTTAATGCATACTATAATACAAAGAGAATAAGGGAAACAGCAGGGTATTATGAATAGGAAACTACTTTTGGAGTCAGGAATATCTGAATTCAAGTCTTGCCTCTAACATATATCTGCTAAGTAACTCTTGACAAGCCATTCAACCTCCCAGTGAAGGATGACTTCAGATAGGCTTATTCTGGTATTTGTATGGGCTACTCTGAGAGCAGATATAAATCTGCATTGGTAAAGGGAGTTTCTTCAGTAGGAGTTTCCCTTATCAATGAAATCACAGATTCAATTTTTTAAAGTTCAGTAAGTAATATATAATTGAGAGAGTAACCAAGGGCCTTACAAGGTTCAAAAAAGTAAAAGTCATTCCAATTGATAAGATTATGGAATGTTTCACAAAGGATATGACATTTGAGCTGAGTGTGAAGGATAAACAAGATTTCAACAGATGGATATGGTCAAAGGGAGTGAAAGAAAAGTTATCTAATGTATCCTAACAAATCTAGAGAATAATTAATAGTATTCAGTTATATCCCATTTTACTTATAACCAATATATAAAAAGTGTGTATATATATATATATAAAATAACCAATATGTAATAATTGAGATGTATAAAATAATGTAATATTTATTTAATTTGTACAGTTTCTTTGTTTTTGTTAACAGTTTAATTAATTTGGGGTTTTCTTGGCAAAGATATTGGAGTAGTTTGCTTTTGCTTCTCTGGCCCATTTTCCTGATAAGGAAACTGAGGCAAACAAGGTTAAGTAACTTGCCCAGGGTCACAGAGTTAGTATCTGAGGCCAGATTTGAACTCCTGACTCTAGGCCCAGTAATCGATCCACAGCACCACCTAGCTGCCCTATATATCTATATCTACCTATCTATACGTATATTGTATATATGTATATACAACATTTATATACAGAGAGAGAGAGGAGAGACAGACAGACAGAGAATCATGCAAGATACATACAAAGTAGATGGAAGATAACCTTAGAGAAAATGGCCATAATAGCTAAAGGGACTTGGAGAGGCCTGCACAAGATGGAATTTGAGCTAACTCTTGAAGGAAGCCAGGAAAACTAAGAAGCAGAGGTGAGGAAGGAGAACATTCCCCAAATAAGGGAGAGACACAGGAAGCAGCACAGAGACAGATTATGCAGTGAACAGATAAAGGGCTGGTATTACTGAAATATGTGGAATGAGGTATAAAAAGAATGGAAAGAGAGGAAGGGGCGGCAGTGAAGAGCTTTAAATGCCAATGGCTTTTCTGTTTGGTCCTAGAGGTAATAGGAAGCTACTGAAATTTATTAGAGAGGGACATATACATATGTTTTGTGAAAATCAGCTTTGTGGAAGATGGGTTGGGGTAAGGAGAGACTTGAGGCAGGGACACCAATTAGAAGGTTATTACAGTTGTCCAGAAAAGAAGTGAGAAGAGAGGTAAGAAGTGGCAGTGTGACTAGAGGGTGATGTATACAGGAGATATTGAGAAGGTATCAATTATAAGATCTGGCAATTGTTTGTATAGATGAGGTGAGCCAGAGGAAGGAATTGGAGATGAAACAAAGACTATGAACCAGAATGACTGGAAGATGTTGGTGCCCTCCATAGTGATAAAGAAGTTGGGAAGAGGGCAGCTTTTAGTACGAAAGATAATGAGTTCAATTTTGGTCATGTTGAATTTGAGATACATATGGAATATCCAGTTCAAAATGTCTAATAGGAAGTTGGTAATATAAAACTAGACCTCAGAAGTGAGAGTAGGGCTGAATATATAGATCTGAGAATCCTATGTTTAGAGATAATAATTGAACTCATGGAAGCTGATGAGATCACCAAGTGAGATGGGATAGACAGAGTAGGAGGTCCAAGAGAGAATTTTGGGGGATACCTACAGTTAGTAGACATGAAGATCCAGCAAAGAATCCTGAGAAGTAGTCAGATAGGTTAAAAGGAAAATTAAGGGAAAGTCACAAAAACCAAAAGAGAAGAAAATATCCAGGAAGGGGTGATCAACAATACCAAAGTCTGCAGAGAGGGCAAGGGTAAGGACTGAAGAAAATCCATCTACTCAATAACATTCCTTTATTCATTTTATTAAAATATTGCACTTTTAAAAAGATTAAGGTCTCAACTCTGTTGTTTTCCTTTCTCTATACTTATTTTGAGAACTTTAAAAACTACCTGAAATATGTTACTAGATGATTTTGGGAAATAAATTAATTTATATTAATAATAATGGCTATTCTATATGGCTGAGTCTTATAATATTTTAGTGAATGAGTTTTGTGAAGATATAGGAAAAAATATTTCCAAGGATATCTCTTTGCAATCTTTGCATAAAAATTCTTTTTAAATGAAGTGATTTTTTAAAACAGTTACTATAAGTGGGGGCAGCTGGGTAGTTCAGTGGTTTGAGAGCCAGGCCTAGAGACGGGAGGTCCTAGGTTAAAATCTGGCCTCAGACTACTTCCTAGCTGTGTGACCCTGGGCAAGTTACTTAACCCCCATTGCCTGGCCCTTACCACTTGATTCTAAGGTGGAAGGTAAGGGTTAAAAAAAAAAACAAAACCGGTTACCATATAGTTTTGGTGTGTATTATGTCATGTGACAGTGTGCCTAAAATGATAATTTATAAAAATTATAAAAGTAAAAATTCCCTTCGTGAAAAATTTTGACTTCAGTAACAAAGGTCTGGGGAGATAAAATTAGCCTGTTCCTGGCCACTTAAAATTGAGTGGATAATAAAAGCAATTACTTAGATAGATCAGACCAAAGCATCTCTCTCATCATCCAACTGAGAATCAAAAACTGTTGTGTTTGTTTGAGAGGGTGAGGGGAATAATTTGAATTATTTAAATGTTTTATTTTACTTTGCATACATAGATACAGTTATATCAAAGCATGATCCTGGACCACAGGATCTCCAAACCTTTCAATTCAGCTGCTTTAATAATCCATTAGGATTTCTACACAATTGATTCAGTTGATAAATGACCAAATAGATTAAGTGTATAGGCTTTATTAGAGTGAACTCACCAATTCCACCAAACCTTAGTCTGTTTGTACAATACATATAGCCCCAATCTGGTAAATGTTCAATGAAAAGTAAGAGCTCTGCTTTTTGCTTTTTTTTTTTTTAAATTCATGATTAACGAAAAATGTCATTCTATACTGAGGACAGGATATATGGGAATATATTCTAGTTTTAGCAGAAGTAATTTAGGATAAATATTAAAATAGAATTATTATATTTTTAACCAATCAAATTGAGATGAGGAATGGGACATAGAAATAATCCAGGGAGTAAGTTTTTTATTTGGCGCAAAATATTTGACAAATTCTAAAGGCCATAGTGGGATGGGAGAGGTAATTGATAATCTCTGTCAGTTCCCTTATTGTCAAATATTTGCAAATATGCCAAAATTTTCTAGACCTCCTGAAAAGCATCTTGGAGCCTGTGGAATTAAAGAAATATTAGGAAAGTGATCAGGGTTTCCATGATGTACAAGAGAAGGCAGTAACATGGTTCAAACAAAGTGAGTTTTGACTGGCATGTAACCTAGGCAGAATCGTGACATAGGTAGATTTGTCTAGCTAGTTCTTCCTTCCTGGTATGCTTTCAATTAACATTAACTGGGGTTCCCATCTTGTGCATCTTTGAAGGGTTTTAACAACCCTTTCTAAGGTTTTAGCTGATAAAAGTTTTAAATTGTAAATGAGAATCTTCAAAATGATAATTGTAAGGATGAACTTATAATGGTGGAATGACAGAGAGTGGGACTGACATTTTTGGACAATGGGCAGAATAGACATTTTATTTACTCAAAATGACATCTCTGGTTATTACCTGTCAGTCAGAGTGGTAGAAAAGCACTTTTTTTTTTTTGAGGAAGAAGAGAGCATCAGGGAATTAATCCCATTGCTCTAGTCCTCCTAACCATGAAAAACTATACACTGGGCATCTAGAAATAAAAAATGTTTGCTTTTTAAGGAACAGTTTAGATTAAAAAAAATAAATTTTGTCATTGTCATTCAGTCATGTCTGACTCCCATTTGGGGTTTTCTTGGTGAAGATGCTGGAATATAGTTTGCCATTTCCTTTTCCAACTTATTTTATAGTTGAGGAAACTCAGGAAAATAAGGATAAGGCGCTTGCCCAGGGTAAGCTGGTAAGTATCTGAAGCCAGATTTGATGAGTCTTCCTGACACCAGACCCAGCCCTCTATTTACTGCACCAGCTAGTTGCCCTAAAAAGATAAAATGTACTTGAATACTTATTGTACTATAATCTTAAAGGATTACTTTAGTTTACATGTACATAATAATAATGAGCGGAGAATTTTTGCAAACCATGTTCTGAAAATGCTTTTAAAAAGTCAATTGGGGCAGCTGGGTAGCTCAGTGGAGTGAGAGTCAGGCCTAGAGACAGGAGGTCCTAGGTTCAAACCTGGCCTCAGCCACTTCCCAGCTGTGTGACCCTGGACAGGTCACTTGACCCCCATTGCCCACCCTTACCAATCTTCCACCTATGAGAAAATACACCGAAGTACAAGGGTTTAAAAAAAAAAAGTCAATCATTAAATCCCCATAAAAGAAAAAGTTATTTGAAATATAAATAATATGATTTTTCAAATTGGAAAGTGTTCCTATTGAATTGAATTATGCACTTCAACTAAGTAGGTACACATAAGGTGATATAAAGCTAGCTATATAGATCTCAGAATCATCTTGTAGAGATAATGATATGTATATACACATATATGTACATTGCTTTGGAGCAACAAGAAATTCGTGTCAAATAAACATGGCGTTATGATTCAAACATTAATATTTTATCCTCTGAAGTAAAGTATGTAATAAAAATAGCCTTTTAACTCTTTAGTTTGAGCACTTTTCAGTTAAACTCTTCAGTTTAAGTATTTCCTCTTAGCAAAATAATGTAGAAATTCCATAAGACTGTCTTCCTTCTTTAAATATTTACATTAACCTTAAAGGAAAGCTAACTTTCTACACATTCTGCTTTGGCACTAACCAAGAGTCGGCCTTGGGAAATGTAGTGGATGACCCCTCAACTGAGGTCATCATGCCCAGAAAGGCTAAGCACTTACCAGGTACATTTTATTTAGAGAGAATCATTGCTTAGATACATATGGGTTAGACTAGATAGCTTCTGAAGTCCTTTCCAACTCTAACATTCTATGATTCTGTTCTGTTCACTCCATTATCATACCCTGGACTCAGAGTAGCATTCACTGATCCCTGCCAACAAGCTGAGTTCGGCAATAGCATGGGGTAGGGGAGGAGGGAAAATGTGGCCTGAGATCAGCTCTCCCTCTTTCAAAGGAGTGAATAATTATTGCCAAAGACTTGGCACACTACTCTGAGAAGCTGCTGACCCCTACTGTAGAAAAACCACTAAGCACTGGAAGTTACTTTTGAAGTATTCTATTTCATTTAGATATGGAAATTAAGTAGAATCATAGAACGTTAGCACTGGAAGAAACTTAGAGAACATCTAGTCCAACCCAACTGAAAACACTTTAAAAAATTCTCTATTGTTACATGCAAGTATTATCATTACATCTATACCTGTACGAAAATAGAGATCATTAAAAATTGGGACTACCCCCAACCAAACTGATTTCTTCACTTTTTTAGCAGTAAGAGGAAAATCCTCTAAAACACTCTCATAGGGACAATTATGGAGGCTTTTTTTGAGATATATTTTATCCATCTTTTCAAGGAGGAGACTTTGGAGAATGAGAAAATTACTGAGGAAAGAAAGTGGAATCAAAGAACACTTCAGATGTTAGATTATTTACGGGTAAGAAAAGACATACTGACTTGCTAAAAACTACCAGATATTGATGAAATGACAGTGAATAAGTTATTCTAGAGATCAGAGCACTGTGGAATAAGAGATCTATATATTCAGAAAAGATTTGTGCTAGAAAGGACCTTAGATATCATCTAGTACAACTTCCTTATTTAAAAAAATAAGGAATTTAAGCCTCAGAAGAGGGAAGAGAGTTTCAGATACCCCCAAATGTTAGTGTTGTCCCTCTTAAACTACATTACATTTATTCTCTTTATATTCCATATATGCTTTTTTAAAAATACACCTCACTTTTCTTCTTAGTAACAGCTCTAAGACAGAAGGCCAATGATCAAGCAAAGGGAATTAAGTGACTTTCCCAGGATCACAGAGCTAGGAAGGGTATGAGGCCACACTGGAACTATAGATTTTAAAATTAATATTCAATATCTCAAAAGTATAATATTTATAAAGATTTATTAATATTTAACTAGAGAGCTAGGGAAAACAAGGAACATTCACCACTCAATTCACATGGAAGAGAGAGAGAGAACAGGGGTGGAGAAACCACAAACTATATACAGACAGTGTAACCATGCAAATGTAAATGAAAGGGAAAAGGGAATTGTGGGAAACATAGTCCAAGGGTTCAAGATTCTAATGAATGCATTCTTTCCTGTGATCCTTTGGGAGACCAGTCTCCCCAGTGGATCATGGAAACATAATCAAATTAAAACTTACAATAATTCAGGGATAAAAGGGAAATGAAAGGGAGAAAGAACAAAACCAATGTCAGGTGCATTGACAATAAGCTAATTAGAGGGCAGTTCCCCTTTGGCATAAGAATGTACATTCAAAATAAATACATTCAACACCCCCCCCCAAAATTCAAATTCACCATATCTCAAAGTGCACTCTGGATCTTCTGATGCAGCATGTGGTCTCTGCAGGCATCTTCATGGCACCTTCTGGATTCTGGGAGGTAGTCTTCTGTTCTAAATTAGGGTCAAATTCAAATCAAAATTCACAGCAATAGCATAGTCCACCCTGATGAGAATAAACAGGGATCACTCAGGGATACATGTCTAAGTTATGAGGTATATGAATCAATTGCAAAAGAAATCAAAAACATCATAAAATCCACATAAAAGAGAAAAAAATAACTTGTGGAAGAAACATAAAATATTAAAGTCTTATTTCTAAAAAATCTAAGTAAAGGAAAAATAAGCCTATAACAGGTCCTTGAATCAGGACCTAATTAAAGTGATTTAAGTAATTGTGCACTTACCCAATGAGTAACTAGGACTACAGAAAGTTTGCCATACTATGAAAGACAGAAAAGGGACTAGATTATAGGAGCCAGGATGGCAGCCAAAGTGAGATGCTTGATGGGGCTCAGGGAAGTCCATCCGTTGACAGCCACAACCTTGAACCCTAAACAAGTTTAAATCCTCTTGTCTTGGCTCAAAATTATGTCAATCCCACTGGGATCAGTTGGTCTTTTTGACCTTGTGCTCGACTGGCATTATACAGGTTAGCTTTGTGCTTCTTTAGCACTGTTCAGTGGCTCTTTTTAAATTCCCTTCACCTGGGATCAGACAGAATTATTAAGCAAAGTCCCATGATATTTTAAACAATCAATGGCATTATTTCTATAGTTTAAAGCTTTTTGGGTATGCATTAATATTAGAACAAATGTATTTTAAACTTATATTACAGCAAAATTTTAAAAAAGATTAATATTGATTATATATACTTCAATGTACTCAAATACTATATTGAAAATACAAGAAAAAAATAATTTAAAATCTTTTAAAAATCAAAAATAGGTAGCTTACAATCAGTGACACACCGTGTCAGCCAATGAGAAGGAAAATTCAAAGGTTTCTTGCCAAAAAATGAGATCCATTTCCTTTTTAAAACTTGGCCATGAATTACTGTGTGAGTTAAAATGATTTTCACAAAATAACAGACATATAAAAATAAAACAGTAGTAGAGTAGATAATGCACATTCAAATTAAGTACCAAATTCCCAAAATTCACAATAGCCCAGTTAATTACAATAGCAAACTAACCCACTATTAAAAGGATTCACATGA
Organism: Gracilinanus agilis; assembly: GCF_016433145.1. Classification (NCBI taxonomy): domain Eukaryota; kingdom Metazoa; phylum Chordata; class Mammalia; order Didelphimorphia; family Didelphidae; genus Gracilinanus; species Gracilinanus agilis. The sequence goes on along the minus strand of NC_058131.1, from coordinate 332,955,962 downwards.
GTTTATATATAGCCACTTGCTGTGTGATATTTTAAAAAACCTATGAACTGATGTATTCTTGTCACAAATTCAACAGATATAGCAAATCTTTTAACCTTGGCAATTGCTGATGAAAACCTCTTTGGGTCTAAAATATCACCAAGAATTTAAATCATTCTGGTGGAAGAGTAGAATAAGCTGAAGAGTCAAAGTATTAAATCATCCTGAAGCCACTCGATACCTGGGGAATGCTCCCTCTTGGGAGCTTTCTAGGGGTACCATGCCCTAGGAACACCTTCCCAGCTTCTCTGGTATGAGACTGGTATATATCTCATCCATTACATTTTTATAAATGTGGAGGCAGGGATATATAATAATAATTTCTGCTACTAAATTTACCCTTTAAAATTTTTGATTTTTTAATCAATTTTTAAATATTTAGCTCATTAAATTCTTCAAAGGTTGTATAAGCAACATGTGACCTCAATAGTTGAGATGACAAATCCAGCATACATAAGACTTTATGGGCTTTTTACAATGATATGTTGTTCAGTACAAGTCATAAGGAAATGGTACAGATAAACTTAAAAAAAAATTTTAAACCTTAAAGCAATCAGCAATATACAATAATATAAGCAAATGACAAGTTACAAGCATTGTAGTCAAAATCCTTTTTACCAATCTGAATAGACTTGTTCACTATTAGGGAGGGGAGATAAAACTCAAAATAGTTAGCAAGCAATGAACTCCCATATATCTTTAAGATTCATTCCCCTCACCAGTAATTATCCATTTGCATTTCATTTGTCAGAGCTCTGAATTTCGTCATAGTGAGAGAGAATTCTGTACTGAGCTTTTAAGACTTTCCAAACTTTGTCAAAATATTTCAGTTTCGTTTATAGTTTAAGCAGCCCCCTAGCCTGTTGCATATTCTTGAAAAGTAAATAAAGTGAAAATAAAAACTCCCAGAAAAAGAATTAAGTAGATCCAAACTGAACTTTTTAGCCCTAACAACTCAAACTGTTGTTTCAGAGTTTCAAGCATGCTTTGAAATAGCATTATTCCTTTAAAAAAAAAAAAAGGCAGCTGAATGGGGTTAGTTTACAGTAAACAGAGAGAAGGGCAAAATTACTAGGGAGGACAATAGGGTATTTGCATATGAAGGACTGGTTACCCCTGTGCTTTCTGAGTCAGAAGGAACAAAAAAAGAAGGCTTATTTCCCAAAACTGACTTAAAATCTACAGATTTTTGGTTCATTTGCCCTCAAAAGAAAAACTACAGAGAAGTCCCCTTCCTGTGGAAAAAAATTCCCAAGTTGCAAGTCTCTCTCAGCCAGGAGTCCAGGGTCAGCTTAAGATTTTGGCTTAAAAAATGGCTAGCACAGGCTGGAAAATACACGTGGGGTCGGAGAAGGAATTGGTGTTCTTACCCATCCACTGGAAAAAGTGGCTAGGATTGGCAGGTTGCAGGTTAGGCGGGAAGCAGTGAGGAAAGCAGCAGCAGCAAGAGACAGGTGGAAAAGAAGTAGGCAGGTGGGTGTGGCTGGCAAAAAATGGCAGGAGAGTAGGGCAGGAGGAGAGAAGAGGCAACCCCAGCTCTTGGCTCTTTTGCTGGGTAGGCAGAGTTCAGACAAACTTACTAACTTTACTTGAAAGCTATCTGAGTAAAAAAAAATTTTGAGAATTTGTGTCCCAAAGTGATCGTCAAAAATATGGATTCTAAAATTAAAATTCAATATATCCAAAGTATAATATTTATAAAGATGTATTAATATTTAACTAGAGAGCTAGGGAAACCAAAGAATGTTCACCACTCACCTCACATGAGAGAGAGAGAGAGAGAGAGAGAGAGAGAGAGAGAGAGAGAGAGAGCAGGGGCAGAGAAAACGCAAACTATATACAGAAAGTGTAACCACCAAATGTAAACAAAAGGGAAAAGAGAATTGTGGGAAACATAGTCCAAGGGTTCAAGATTCTAATTAATTCAGAATCCAGATCCTCCCATCTCCAGCCCTGGTACTCAATGTAAAAGGGAAAAAAATTAGAGTTTTGGTTGGACTAAATATTTAAATCATTAAAAAAATGACTTTTTTAGTAATTTATTTATAAAATACAGGAGAGAGTGAAAGAAGAGAAATTAGAAGAGGGTAGATTAAGAGATCTAGCTTAACAAACTAGATTATGTGTTCAAGTCTTGGCTTTACTCCAGCAGGGCTCCAGAGACCCTAGCTGGAGAGCCTAAAAGTCAATTAACAAGGATTTTAGCCACAAGGTCTCCTCCTAATCTAGGGCCCCTCCAGAGTCGAGTACCTCCAGAGAAGCTTAAGGGAGTCAACCTTTTTCACTCACCATGTGTAGTTCTAAGGGAGAGATTTAAGAACAGTCTGACCAAGTCCAAGGTCCCAGCCAAAGCTCTCCAGGTCCAGTTCCAGGCCAAAGAGAAGAGCAGAACTCCCTCATAGGAAGTTGTCACTTCCTTTTAAAGGCACTTTTTTGTGTCACTTCCTGTGCCTTCCTTCTAGTTTATATGTCCAGTCACATCTATGAGTCACCTCACTGTGCCTCTGTGTATACTTATATAGGTGCTTGTCTCTCCCATTAGAATGTAACCTCCTTGAAGGCACTTTTATTTGTATATCTCTGGCCTAGCTTAGTGCCTGGCATAATGGGTGATTTAAAAATGCTTTTTGATTGATTGTTTGAAATGTCTGGCCTCTGATCATGCATAGAGTTATCTGTATTCTTCAGGTCTCCTGACTCCATTGTATGATTATTTCCACTCATGCTGTTGTCATGGTCAGGTCTGATTATAGGCAAATATGTGAGATTTGGTTTCCTATCAACTACCCATTTCTCCCCCAAGTACGTAAGTATGTCCTGTTGCTCTTATCTGACCGACCATCACTGCTATGGTAGAGTTTATTGACAGCTGACAATAAGTTAAAATTTTACTCCTTCTCAGGGATAGCATATAAATGGAAACACTATCCTTATAACTTGTGAGCCTCACCCCTACGCTTTCAAGGTAATAAACAAATGGAGACTTGGTTTGTCACTTCTAGAGGTCATTTTTAACACTTGAGCTAGTTCTGTGATATCAAATAGAATAATGACTGCTATACTTAGAGGGGAAAGGCCTGAGTCAAACCATGTGGTTGTTCTTCATAACCCCATTTGGAGTTTTCTTGGCAAAAATACCAGAATAATTTTCCATTTCCTTCTCTAGCTAATTTTGTAGATAAGGAAACACAGGCAAACAGGGATCAGTGACTTGCCCAGGGATCACCCAAATAGGAAGAATCTGAGGCCAGATTTGAACTCAGAAAGTTGAATCTTCCTTGACCCCAGAACCAGCATTCTATCCACTGTACCATTTAGCTGCCCTATTTACTTATTTATTTATTTATTTTAACATTTAATAATATTTATTTCTTAGAAAAGTTAACATGGTTACATGATTCATGCTCTTACTTTCCCCTTCACCCCTCCCCCGACTTCTCCCTCCCCATAGTGGATGCGCATTTCCACTGGTATTAACATGTGTCATTGATCAAGACCTATTTCCATATTATTAATAGTTGCACTGGGGTGGTCCTTAGAGTCTACATCCCCAATCATGTCCGCCTCAACCCATGTGTTCAAGAAGTTGCTTTTCTTCTGTGTTTCCACTCCTGCAGTTCTTCCTCTGAATGTGGGTAGCATTCTTTTCCATTAATCCCTCAGAATTGTCCTGGATCATTCATTGCATTGCTGCCATGACAGAAGTCCATTACATTCTATTTTATCACAGTGCTCTCTGTGTACAATGTTCTTCTGGCTCTGCTCCTCTCACTCTGCATGAATTCCTGGAGGTCTTTCCAGTTCACATGGAATTCCTGCAGTTTATTATTCCTTTGAGCACAATAGTATTCCATCACCAGCATATACCACAATTTGTTCAGCCATTCCCCAATTGAAGGGCATACCCTCATTTTCCAGTTTTTTGCCACCACAAAAAGCACAGCTATAAATATTTTTCTACAAGTCTGTTTCTCTATGATCTCTTTGGGGTACAAACCCAACAATTGTATGGCTGGATCAAAGGGCAGGCATTCTTTTATAGCCCTTTGAGCATAGTTCCAAATTGCCATCCAGAATGGCTGGATCAGTTCACAACTCCACCAGTAATGCATTGATGTTCCAACTTTGCCACATCCCCTCCAACATTCCTCTCCCCTTCTCTCATCTTAGCCAATCTGCTAGGTGTGAGGTGATACCTCAGAGTTGTTTTGATTTGCATTTCTCTAATTATTAGAGATTTAGAACACTTTCTCATGTGCTTATTGATACTTTTGATTTCTTTATCTGAAAATTGCCTATTCATGTCCCTTGCCCATTTATCAATTGGGAAATGGCTTGATTTTTTATGCAATTGATTTAACTCCTTGTATATATGAGTTATTAGACTCCTGTCAGAGTTTTTTGTTATAAAGATTTTTTTCCCAATTTGTTGTTTCCCTTCTGATTTTGGTTGCATTGTTTTTGTCTGTACAAATGCTTTTTAATTTAATATAATCAAAATAATTTATTTTACATTTTGTAACTTTCTCTAATTCTTGCTTGGTTTTAAAATCTTTCCTTTCCCAGAGATCTGACATTTAACATTTAACTTATTTATAGTTTCCCTCTTTATATTCAAGTCATTCACCCATTCTGAATTTATCTTGGTATAAGGTGTGAGATGTTGATCTAAACCTAATCTCTCCCATATTGTTTTCCAAATTTCCCAGCAGTTTTTGTCAAATAGTGGATTCATGTCCCAAAAGTTGGGCTCTTTGACTTTATCATACACTGTCTTGCAGATGTCACTTACTCCAAGTCTATTCCACTGATCCTCCCTTCTGTCTTTTAGCCAGTACCATATTGTTTTGATGACAGCTGCTTTATAGTATAGTTTAATATCTGGTACTGCTAGACCCCCTTCCTTCACATTTTTTTCATTATTTCCCTTGATATTCTTGATCTTTTGTTATTCCAAATGAAATTTGTTATATTTTTTCCTAATTCAGTAAAGAAGTTTTTTTGTAAAGTAGTTTGATAGGTATGATGCTAAATAGGTAAAGTAGTTTGATAGGTATGGTGCTAAATAGGTAAATTAATTTGGGTAGAATGGTCATTTTTATTATGTTAGCTCGTCCTACCCATGAGCAATCAATGGCTTTCCAATTGTTTAGATCCAGTTTTATTTGTTTGGAAAGTGTTTTGTAGTTGTTTTCGTATAATTGCTGTGTTTGTTTTGGTAGATAGATTCCTAAGTATTTTATATTGTCTAGTGTGATTTTAAATGGTGTTTCTCTTTCTACCTCTTACTACTCTAATGTGTTGGAAATATATAGAAATGCTGATGATTTATGTGCATTTGCTTTGTATCCTGCAACTTTGCTAAAGTTGTTGATTATTTCTACAAGCTTCTTAGTTGATCTCTAGGATTTTTTAAGTATACCATCATATCACCTGCAAAAAGTGATAGCTTAGTGTCCTCATCGCCTATTTTGATACCTTCAATTTCTTTTTCTTCTCTAATTGCTACTGCTAGTGTTTCTAGTACTATGTTGAATAATAGAGGTGATAATGGGCATCCTTGTTTCACTCCTGGTCTTATTGGGAAGGCTTCTAATTTATTCCCATTGCATATGATGCTTGTTGATGGTTTTAGGTATATGCTGTTTATTATTTTTAGGAAAGGTCCGTCTATTTCTATACTTTCCACTATTTTCAATAGGAATGGGTGCTGTATTTTGTCAAAGGCTTTTTCAGCATCTATTAAGATAATCATGTGATTTTTGTTTGTTAGATTGTTGATATGGTCAATTATGTGGATAGTTTTCCTAATATTGAACCATCCTTGCATTCCTGATATAAATCCCACCTGATCATGGTGGATGGTCCTCTTGATCACTTGCTGGAGTCTCTTTCCTAGTATTCTATTTAAGATTTTTGCATCTATGTTCATTAGGGAGATTGGTCTGTAGTTTTCTTTCCCTGTTTTTGATCTACCTGACTTTGGAATCAGTACCATATTTGTCTCATAAAAGGAATTTGGTAGGGCTCCTTCTTTGCTTATAATATCAAATAATTTGTATAGTATTGGGATTAATTGCTCTTTGAATGTCTGATAGAATTCACTTGTGAATCCATCAGGCTCTGGTGATTTTTTCTTAGGGAGTTCTTTGATGGCTTGTTCAATTTCTTTTTCTGATATGGGATTATTTAGGTATTCTATTTCTTCTGCTGTTAATCTAGGCAATTTATATTTTTGTAAATATTCATCCATATCTCCTAGATTGCTATATTTATTGCCATATAATTGGGCAAAATAGTTTTTAATGATTGCCTTAATTTCCCCTTCATCAGAGGTGAGGTCTCCCTTTTCATCTTTGATACTGTCAATTTGGTTTTCTTCTTTCCTTTTTTTTATTAGATTGACTTTGTCTATTTTATCTGTTTTTTTCAGAATACCAGCTTCTAGTCTTATTTATTAATTCAATAGTTCTTTTACTTTCGATTTTACTAATTTCTCCCTTGATTTTTAGTATTTCTAATTTAGTTAAAAATCTGCGGATTTTTAATTTGCTGGCTTTCTAGTTTTTTGAGTTGCATGCCCAATTCATTAATCTCTGCCCTTCCTAATTTGTTAATATATGCACTAAAGGATATAAATTTCCCCCTGAGTATTGCCTTGGCTGCATCCCACAGAGTTTGGTAGGATGTCTCATCATTGTCATTCTCTTCAATGAAATTGTTGATTGTTTCTATGATTTCTTCTTTGACTAGCTGGTTTTGGAGAATCATATTATTTAATTTCCAATTAGTTTTTGATTTGCCTGTCCAAGTGCCTTTACTAATTATTATTTTTATTGCATTATGATCTGAGAAGGTTACATTTATTATTTCTGCTCTTTTGCATTTGTTTGCAATGTTGCTATGCCCTATTACATGGTCAGTCTTTGTGAATGTACCATGTGCAGCTGAAAAGAAGGTGTATTCCTTTTTGTCCGTATTTATTTTTCTCCACATATCTATTAAATCTAATTTTTCTAGGACTTCATTCACCTCTCTTATCTCTTTCTTATTTATTTTTTGGTTTGATTTATCTAGATCTGAAAGAGGAATATTTAGATCTCCCACTAGTATGGTTTTACTATCTATTTCATTCTTGAGCTCTGCCAATTTCTCCTTTATGAATTTGGATGCTATGCCACTTGGTGCATAAATATTGAGCACTGTTATTTCCTCATTGTTTATACTTCCTTTAATCAGGATGTAATTACCTTCCCTGTCTTTTTTAATCATATCTATTTTTACTTTGGCTTTGTCAGAAATCATAATAGCCACTCCTACCTTCTTTTTCTCATTTGAAGCCCAAAAGATTTGCTCAAGCCCTTTATCTTAAACCTGTGTATGTCTACCCACCTCACATGTGTTTCTTGTAGACAACATATGGTAGGATTTTGGTTTCTAATCCACTCTGCTATTTGCTTCTGTTTTATGGGTGAGTTCATCCCATTTACATTCAGAGTTATAATTATCAGTTGTGTATTCCCCAACATTTTGGTATCTTCTCCTAATTCTACCCCTTCTTCTTACACTATTTCCTTTTAAACCAGTGGTTTGCTTTAAGTTAGTAACCCTTGTCCCCTCCCTTGATTAATTTCCCTTTCTACCCCCTCCCTTATTATATTCACCTCTTTTTATTTTTAAAGGCCTAATGAATACCCTCCCCCTTCTTCTCCCCTTCCCTTTTTTTGACCTCCCCACTCCCCTGCTCCCCTTGGTTTATCCCTTCTGACTTTCTCAGTAGGGTTAGATAGAGTTTTATATCCCAATGGATATAGCTACTCTTCCCTCTCAGGGTTAATTACACTGAGAGTAAGGTTTAAATATTACCTCTTAATGTTTTCTTCCTCTCCTTCTTATAATAGTATTTGTCCCCTCCCCTTCCCATGCCCTCTTTGTGTGTAATAGAATATCCTATTTTTCTTATTCATTCAAGTTTTTCTTGGTGTCCTCTACTATTCAGCCCCCCTCTTTCCCATCCCCCATATCATCTTAGACCATTTAGTATTCCAACCTCTCCCTATGAATAATTCTTCTAATTACTATAATAGTGAATACTATAATAGTGAATAGAGTTCACTACAGAGAAATATACATAACATTTCTCCACATAGGAATACAAATAATTAGATCTTATTGAAGCCCTTAAAGAGGCAAATTTAAAAAATTAGAGTTTTCTTACTTTCCCTTCTGTTTATTATTTACCTTTTCATTTTTTTCTTGATTTTTGTAGTTGGATATTGAACTTTCCATTTAGTCCTGGTCTTTTCTGTGCAAATACTTGGAAATCTCCCATCTTGTTGAATGCCCAAACTTTCTCCTGGAAGTATATAGTCAGTTTTGATGGGTAGGTGATCCTTGGTTGTAGACCCAGTTCTCTTGCCTTTCTGAATATCATATTCCAAGCCTTGCAGTCTTTTAGCATAGAGGCTGCCAGATCCTGTGTGATCCTGATTGGTGCTCCTTGATATCTGAATTGTCTCTTTCTGGCTTCTTGTAAAATTTTTTCTTTTACTTGGAAGCTCTTGAATTTGGCTATTATAATCCTGGGGGTTTTCTTACTAGTGTAGAGGGTGATCTATGGATCCTTTCACTGTCTAAATTGGCCTCTTGTTGTAGAACTTCAGGGCAGTTTTGTTGGATAATTTCTTTTAGTATGGAGTCCAAATTTCTATTAATTTCTGATTTTTCGGGAAGACCAATGATTCTCAAATTGTCTCTTCGAGACCTGTTTTCTTTGTCTGTCACTTTCTCATTGAGATATTTCATGTTTCCTTTTATTTTATCAGTCTTTTGACTTTGTTTTATTTGTTCTTGCTGTCTTGAGAGATCATTGGTTTCTACTTGCCCAATTCTTGTCTTTAGAGACTGGTTTTCTGCTATAATCTTTTGATTTTCCTTTTCAATTTGGTGTATCCTGCTTTCTAGCTGTTTGATTTGGTCTCCAATTTGCTTATCAATTCTTTTGATTTGGGGGCATCTTTTTTGAATTGCCCAATTCTAGCCTTTAGAGACTGGTTTTCCTTTTCAATCTGGTCATTTCTGGTCTTCAATTTAATTGCCTCACTTTCCACTTGCGAAATTCTGCATTTTAAACTGTTTTTTTTCTTGCCCAATCTCTTCCATCTTTCTCATAATCTCAGATTTGAACTCTTCAAGACCTTGTGACCAGTTTTCATTTTTTTGTGAAGGTTTGGATATGGTTACTTGTTTTTTCTCCTCTGCTGTTTGCTCTGTAATCTGGATTTTTTCTGTGCAAAAGTTGTCAAGTATTAAAGGTTTCTTCTTGATCTTTCTCTTCTGGGGTTCCTGTGGATGGTTTGCCATTGTGAGCTGCCTGTCCTCTCAGCTTTATCCTCACACTCAGGGTCTGGCTGTACTCTTTGGGCTCCTGAGGTCTCAGGTCTAGTTGTTCTCAGGGTCAAGCCTCCTGGTGGTCCCCTTGCTTGTTCCTCTGCCTGAAGCTCCTTTAACAGTCTCAGGGCACTGCTTCCACAGTCATGCACCCCTCTTCGCTGGGTCCCCACTCAAGGTCCGCGCCTGAACTCAGGATCCAAGTCCATGCCTGCACTCAGGGTCTGTGTTCAAAGTCCGCACATTCTTTAGCCTCTTGGGGTCTTAAGTCTTGCTGCTCTCAGGAGCAGGCTCTGGTGAGCTGCCAATGACTTAATGGGTGCCCCAAACTTGCTCTCTTTTGCGCTGGCTTTGGCACTGTAGCTGGGGGTGGGGTGGGTGGGGCATTGCTCAGCTTGTGTTTTAGTGAGAGCTGTTTCACCCCTTTTTCACATGGAAATGCCCCGATTCCACATACATTCAATGCTTCGCCCTGTTGTTGAGTCCCTTTGTTTGTCTGGATTTGTTTTTATGTCTTCTTTTTGTTGTTGTTGTTGTTGTTTTTGTTTTATAGGCAATGGGGGGGTCATGTGACTTGCCCAGGCTCACACAGCTGGGAAGCGTCTGTGGCCATATTTGAACCTAGGACCTCCCATCTCTAGGGCTGGTTCTCAATCCACTGAGCTACCCAGCTGTTTTTATGTCTTCTTGAGGAGTCCTATATGCGTGGGTTAGGAGAGGTCAAGCAGCTTCTTTTTACTCTGCCACCATCTTAACCCGGAAGCCCTAGCTGCCTATTTAAAGCCAAGTCTCCTTGCTCCCAAATAAATGTGTGATATTATGCAAGCTCTTTTATGTCCTTAAACCTCAGTTTCTTCATCTGCAAGATGGAGAGAAGAATACTTTATGGCCAGCTTACCTCACAAGCATGATATATGGAAAGCATTTTGTGAATTTAAAGTGTGATAAATGTGTGAATTGTTATTAGAAGCAACATGGTAACACATTGAATTTGAAGTCAAAAGATTTTGATTTAAATACTGACTCAGCTACCAGTTGTTAACATTGCACAAATCTTTTAACATCTCTGAACTCTGAAAATCTCTGAAATTTTCTCTTCTGTAAAATGAGGGGTTTAAACTCTGTGAATTCAAAGTTTGCTCTTGGCTTTAAATTTTGTTATCCTATTTATGTCAAAATTGGGATTTTTATTAGTAACTGGTATTTTGATAAAATTTCACAAAAAGTGCTATTATTTCTACATCCAAAGATATAATTTCTTCTCCCAAAATGATATTGTTGATATTCATTACATAGCCTGAGGTCTACTTTTGACTGTCTTTTTAAATTTTTTCTCCTTTCTTCTTTTCTCAGCATTCCAACAATATGGGAACGAAGTCCTTTAGCCTGATGGAACTCTGCAGAAATAATGACCAAAAACAAGCCGCTGCCAAGTTTTATAGCTTCCTTGTCCTCAAGAAACAGCAAGCCATTGAGCTTAGTCAGAGTGCCCCCTATGCAGACATTATAGCAACAGTGGGACCAATGTTCCATCAAATATGAGTGCTAGTGAGAAATCCAAAGCCTGTATGGCTGCATATCCAGTTGATTTTCTATCTAGATCTTCCAGTTCTTTGTAGAGTAACTGTGGAACCAGCTAAAAATTTGGTCCATTAAGTCGACAGGAAGTCTTCCCACTTTCTACCTTTAATGCCAGAATAAGAAATAAGGACTGGAATGTGCATATGTTAGTAAATGATTAATTATAATAGTATTATTTTTTAATTTAATTTAATAATTTAATTAATAAATCATTTTTAAATAATCTAGCTTAAAATATTTCACCAACTATATCTAACTGAACATTACAATGGACTTTAAATAGATTTACAGTAGACAATTGATTTTATTTTTAGATAATTTTTTAAAGTATGTCAGTGGATTTAGAAATTATTCAGAAAGAGAAATTTCTTCTCTTATAATTGGAATATTTTAATTGATTACTCAAATGTTAATTGAGTTAATTAGCACTTAACTATTTCCTGTTATTGCCCAATGGATAATGTCATTTATATTTTACCTGGGATAAATGTGTACATTTGATTTGCCCTAAGTGCTTTATTTTATAGTCCTTGACATTCATTCTCAGTGAAGCAAATCACCTATGACTTTTTAGTCTATTTGCAAGTCATTAATGTTTCCTGTTTATTATGACAGTCTTGTATATTTTTTATAAATATTGTTAATTTGAAAATGTCTGTAAAGCAAACACTGTTTCTTATAATAAAACACTGAAACTTATCAGTGTGTGCTAAATGTACCTACAGAAATGGTACGGGTCATTGAAATAAATATTTTTCTCTTAACAGGTGTTTACAAATTTGCATGTGTTAAGTGCCTAGAAGAACATCTGAAGTAAAAAGCCATCATTATTCTTATTTCAAAAGGAAATTTGGAAATGTATACTGTAAGAGTTTAAATTTAGGTTTTATGCTAAATATGTAGTTATAAAGTAATATTGTGGTTGCTGAACTTAAAATATTGTAGCTTAAGTCAAAATGACTTTTAGCAGCTTTATTTACAAAAAGATGGAAAGAGTGAAAGTGGAAAAATGTAGCTAAAGCAACAGATTTTATTTTAACAAGCCTACCAGCCCTTCTCCAGTGAAGTGAGGCTCAGCCCTGCAGGGTCTTCCCCACATCCCTTGTCCCCACATGGATTTCCCAGTAATCCTCAACCAGAAATCCTGGTGGTGTCCATCCAGCGTTCCACTCACCGAGGAAGCTGACTCAGGATCCAGGGAAAAGGTCTCCTCCAAGCCAAGGCAGGGATCTCCAGAACCAGTTTCTCCAAATGCCAGGAAGAAGGATGAATGCTAGACCATGTTGGTCTCTTTTTATGCCCCCCTTTTTCCACATCATGTTCTGTCACTTCCTATCACTCTTTCTTCACAAAAACCAATGGCAATCTTTCAATTTGCCTAGCATTCCCAAGGTGTGTGTTGGGGGGAAAGGGGGCAGTGGCCTTTGGAGGTGTGAGCTTACTCTAGTAAGTGACTTGTGAACTCTCATACTTAATGTAAGTAGTGGTACTTTAAGTTCTTGATTTGTTTAGCTAAAAATAGACAAGGGAGGGAGCAGCTGGGTAGCTCAGTGGATTGAGAGTCAGACCTAGAGACAGGAGGTCCTAGGTTCAAGTCTGGCCTCAGACACTTCCCAGCAGTGTGACCCTAGGCAAGTCACTTGACCCCCATTGCCTACCCTTACCACTCTTCTGCCTTGGAACCAATACACAGTAGTGACTCCAAGACGGAAGGTAAGGGTTTAAAAAAAATAGACAAGGGAAGAGTTAATCCTATCTTCGCACTACAGATTATATGTTTAGAGCCCCCTAAGATACTGATTCCATGCTCACAGCACTCATTAAAATGCTAGTAAAAATACCCTGAATCATACTAAAATGTAGGACAACATTCAAATGCATTTCCTCTTAAAATGTGGAAAGTTTAAGAATCACATTAGCGCTAGTAGAGACTCTAGAACACAAAAAAACAGAGCTTAGAAGAAATGTTTGGGATTCATTTTTATAGTCCTGATTTGACTATATTCCCAGATGTTCCTTGTCCAAAGATCAGAGTTAAAAGCAGACCTCAGGAATCAGAAGAAACATTCCTCTCATTTTTAGTTTAGTACCTCCATTTTCTTTTAATTTTATTTTTTAAAAACCCTAATCTCCTCCATTGATTCTAAGGCAGAAAAGCAATAAGAGTTAGGCAAGGGGGCAGCTGGGTAGCTCAATGGATTGAGAGCCAGGCCTAGAATACACAGTATTGACTCCAAAATGGAAGGTAAGGGTTTAAAAAAATTTTAATTTAATTTTAAAAAAAATAGTTAGGCAATGAGGGTTAAGTGATTTGCCCAGAGTCACACAGCTAGGAAGTGGCTGAGGTCAGAGTTGAACCCAGAATCTCCTACCACTGGGGCTGGTTCTGATTCCACTGAGCCACCTAATCTGCTCTCAATCCTCCTATGTTAAAAAGGCAGAATCTAAAGCCCCAGGAAGTTTACTCTTTTCCTTGTCCATAGAACCATAAGTCTGTCTCCTTATCAGGCTTTGAACTGGGGAGAAAGCAAGTAAAAAGAGAGGCCCTTGATGATGGAAATCCATTTAATTCATAATTAACAAAGGATGATGGACCCTTTCATGACAGTTTGCTTGTGTGCCCAAAATAATAAATATACATCATCTCATGAGTGTATTTTGATTCCAATATCATAATATTATAAATGGATGCTGTCTGCATTAAGAAATTACCTAACACTGGGGGGCAGCCAGGTAACTCATTGGATAGAGTGCCAGGCCTAGAAACAGGAGGTTCCAGGTTCAAATCCAACCTCAGACATTTTCTAGCTGTGTGACCCTGCACAAGTCACTTAGCCTCCATTGCCTAGCTCCTAGTGCTCTTCTGCCTTGGAAGGAAAACTTAGTATTGATTTTATGTCAGAAGGTAAAGGGTTTTTTAATTTAAAAAATTATTTAGCTCTGAAATTTGAAGTGACACTAAAATTATATTTAAATTCAGAACTAGAGTCAGAGAATATTAGAGCAAAATAGACCTCAGGGATCAAATCTTGTACAAACCTTTCATTTTTTAGTTTAAAAAACTGAGAGAAGTTACACAGATCTCCATTCTTTCTCTTGATATACAGGTTACCTTTTCCTTAAGGAAAGTAGAATGCAAGTGAACTATCCAAATCCAATTGAAATAGAACTAATTTCAATCTTCCCTAGCCTATTTCCTATGAATATTAAGGCACAATAAAGATAATTAAGTCTTTTCTAGATTTTAACTTTTTATGTATACTTCTAATCCCCCACCAGTGTGTTTTTCCTCACCATTCAATTAGAATTCTGGTTGACACTTACTATTCTGGTGTATTGCAACAAAGTCACCTGGTGTATGATGCATCCATGATAATTCTTCATCAGCTGCTTCCTCTCTGTCTAGGAGAATGATGGCTGGGAACGCTTATTCTTACCTCACTGGGAAAGCTGCCACAGAGGCATCTGGGAAGTGTAGTCTTTTAAGTAAAAAACTCCCCAAAAAAATGGGAGAAAGAAAAGCATTCAAAAAGGGGAATTTTAAACACCGCCTCCCTAAGAACAAGTAGCAATTAGCTGGCTTTCTTTGGCTTAGCTTTGAATGCTAACAGAATCTTTATTTAGACTACCTAGGTGAACCTTAAGGCACAATAATACATTTAAATTTTTTCATCTTAATAACAAGTTTCCACATAAGTTTTTCAAAGTTATATGATCCAAATGGTCTTCCTTCTTCCCTCCCTCTCTCCTGGAGCTGACAAGCAATTCAGTTTGGGTTATTTATGTATTATCTTCAAAACATTTCCATACTAGAATAACATATTTTTGAAAGCACTTTGACAAATACCTGTACAGTAGAAAGTATGACCCAGAGAAACCCAATCAAGTTTAATAAATTCAGAAGATGAAGCATTTGTTTTTGATGTTGAAAATTTCTCCCTCTAGAAGATAGAATTAATGAGGTTGCCTTGAGGGTGTCTGAGCCAATATACTTGCTCTGGGTACAACTGTTAGGACTACAGTGAGGATGATGGATTAAATCATGACATTTGAAAATGATTAAGTCACCTTCACATACCTGACCTTTATGAGAACACAGTCAGAACTGAGAGCAAGAACCTGGAGTAGAGGTGTCCAGAGAACAGATGGTCAGACGCAGGCTGACTCAAGTTTTCTGGAGGGGATATTTGACATCTACAAAGCCCTGTTGTGGCTGCTCCAAGGACCTACTTCATGTGCTCCAGGTAACCGTGCAGCTCCAGGAGAAGAGGCATCATTGGTCCTTAGAAGCTGAGGAACCAGACTGCCAAAGAGTCAGAAATGACTAGAGACAATCCCTGGACACAAAGGAAAGGCATCTAGGACGTAGCTTCATGAAGAAATGGGAAGGACAATGCTGAGTTCTATGTCCAAGCAGAATCCGGGTCTGGAGCTAAGGAGCAGCAGGTGACATTCACCAGGCTTCTAGATGGCATGAACAACAGCAGGGCACACCAGACATTTTCTCCATTTCCCCACTACCTCTCAGACCTTTCCAAAAGAGAAATTCTGTGCCAAAGATAAAACAACACCAATTTCAGCTGTCTCTGGGATCCAGGGCAGCCAGCATCCAAAAGAAGGCTAAACAACAAATAAGGGAAAAGACTTGTATAAAAATATTTATAGCCACGCTCTTTGTAGTGGCAAAAAGCTGGAAAATGAGGAGATGCCCTTCAATTGGGGAATGGCTGAACAAACTGTGGTATATGTTGGTGATGGAATACTATTGTGCTCAAAGGAATAAAGAACTGGAGGAATTCCATGTGAACTGGAATGACCTCCAGGAATTGATGCAGAGTGAAAGGAGCAGAGCCAGAAGAACATTATACACAGAGAGGAATACACTGTGGTAAAATAGAATGTAATGGACTTCTGTCATGGCAGCAATGCAATGAATGATCCAGGACAATTCTGAGGGATTTATGGAAAAGAAAGCTAGCCACATGCAGAGGAAGAACTATGGCAGTAGAAACACAGAAGAAAAACAATTGCTTGAACACATGGGTTGATGCCGACACAATTTGGGATGTAGACTCTAAATGACCACCCCAGTGCAATTATCAATAATATGGAAATAGTTCTTAATTGATGACACTTGTAAAAACCAGTGGAACTACACAATGACTATGGGTGTCAGGGGGTGGAGAGGAGGGTAAGAACGTGAATCATGTAACCATGGCAATTTTTTCTAAAAATAAAAATTAAAAAATACAACAACAACAAATAAATCCCCGGGCCTGAAGTTCACTGACCTCGGCTCAAATATCACTCCTACTCCCCCTTCCACACTACCAGTAGTGAGGCTGTATTAGCAGATTCATGACACAGGTTTGCATCTAAAATCACCTCTTAGGGGCATCCATGCTGAAAGGAGATGAGGACCTTCTACTGGATGATGCCTGGGGAATCTAGTTCTTGAAAAGTCTACTTGCCCTGGGAGTAATAAAGTTGGAACCCTTGGGAGCAACTGGTACTTAGAAGAATGGAAAAGCATGGGTCCAGGGCAGAGATTTCCAGGTGAATATAGATAAAAAGGTCAACAATGCAGGGTCTAGGTCAATGATGGGATGCATAATCAGGGATGTAGTAGGGAAGGGGTCTTACCATAAGGCAGTGTCCTCTCTGACATCTGAAATAATTGTTCTGGAAAGAAGGCCCCATGGAAAAAAGGAAATCCATGGGGGAAACCCTAAAACACTGGCAGAAAACACCTTGAGGTGAAAGCCTAGAATTGGTACCTCGAAAGCTTTGATTACTTGAAAAAATAATGAAAACTGGAGAGATCAGATAATTGTAAGGGACATGAATTAAAGAATGCAGGTCTACAATGAAGAGAAAGAGAAGATGGATAATGAAGACAGTAAGAAAAATCCTTTTTGGAGAGAGGCACAAAGAAATAAAATTTTAAAACTCAGGAACAAGATTAGCTGAATGGGAAAATAGGAAGAAGGAATGTCAAACAAGAAGAAGGGATCAGAGGTGAGGGTAAGAGAGCCAGTGGAGCAGGGCCACCTTTTTTTTTAAAGAGATATGAGGGAAGGGAGGATTGACTCTACCAAGTTCTAATGGCTTTCCCTCTTCAAGGGAGAGTCGATCATAGACCACTACTAAAAGTCTGAAGACTGGTTTTGGTACCTGGAGAATGCAGGAGTTGTTTTGACTACGGACTAAGGTGTCTTTTCTGTTTTCTGTTAGATAAAATGATGCCTGTCCTATTTTTCAATAAATTGCTAATCTAAATGCTTGTATGGAAGCAAAAGAGCATTGTACTTTTTCTCTAGAGACCTAGACCAAGTTAAGTTCTCATTTTCCCAGGGAAGATTAGGCTAACAGTGATTTGAGACGTGTCCCCAAGATGGAACTTTATCTAAACCCAGAGCTAGGGTTCTGGGCCACAGATTACATATGGCAGTACCAAAATTTCAAATTAGCAGGTTTTGTCACTTTTATTGACTTTTTATTTGTACCTCAAGTAAACCTTGCTCCCAGTTATGGATATTATTCTGTTTTAATTTAAAGTTTACAGATAGGGAAGAATGTTTGATGAGGGGGTGGAGCAGAAAATGATATCAATTTTTTTAAAAAGCATTTTCTGGGTTGGGCAGCTGGTAGATAGAGTGCTGGGCCTGGAATCAGGAAAACTCATCTTCCAGAGTTCTAACCTGACCTCAGCCATTTATTGACTGTGTGACTCTGGCCAAGTCACTCACTCTCTTTGCCTTGGTTTCCTTGTGAAAAATAATCTGGTGGCAGCTAGGTGACTCAATGGATTGAGAGCCAAGCCCAGACATGGAAGGTCCTGGGTTCAAATATGACCTCAGACACTTCCTAGCTTTGTGACCCTGGACAAGTCCCTTAACCTCTATTCCCTTGCCCTTACTTATCTTCTACTTTAGAACCAATACAGAGTATTGATTCTAAGATAGAAGGTAAGGGTTTTTTTAAAAGAGTTAAAAAAAAAAAAGAAAGAAAGAAAGAAAATCAACTGGAGAAGGAAGTGGAACATTATTCCAGTATCTTTGACAAGAAAATCCCGAAAGAGGTCATGAAGAATCAGATACAATCGAACAACAACCTTGACACACTCCTTTTACAGATGTAGAAACTAAGGCCTGATGTAGGTGACTTGTAGCACAATCACAGATTTAGATCTGTAGGCCTTTGGGGAACTTTAATTCATACATACCCCAACCCTTTCATTTTACAAATGAGGAAATTGAGACCCAAACAGGGTAAATGATCATAAGGAAGAGTGTCCTAACAATTAGAGCTATCCCCAAAATAGTGTTGGTTAGCTTGGAAAGGAAAGACTTCCTTGACATTAAAGTGACTTAAGTAAGGGGCAAAGGTTCAGTATTTTATTCTACCCCCTTATCTTACTGAGGAGGAAACAAAGGACCACTGAAGTTGAAAGGATTTTGGCCAAGGCCTTTCAGTTAGTATCAGAACCAGGCCCTGAGGATCTCTGTTTTTCTTTTCTTAAAAGGCCAATGTGTGGAGCTAGTTAAGTGACCCCAATCCTGAAAATCACTTCTGGTGCTTGCTTCAGCAGCACATATACTAAAACAGAAAATCAGTTCTGCCTATGATAAGAACTTGGAAGTGAAAGGTGTGAAGCAAGTTGTCCCTGATTATAGAAGGAACACCACTGACCCTGTGAAACCTTAACTACAGAAACATCCATTAATAAATATGTTAACAGTGTTTTGGAAGGGATGATAAAGAATAATAGAATGCCAAAGGGAAAGATGTCTTTGAACAAAAAACAGGAAAATTCAGAGCTGACAAGGATGTTAGACTATAGTATTTAACGCTGAAAAGGACCTTAGGACATAGAATGTGAGAGTTGAAAAGGACCTCAGAGAGGCAGCTGGGTAGCTCAGTGGATTGAGAACCAGGCTTAGAGATGGGAGGTCCTAGGTTCAAATCTGGCCTCAGACACTTCCCACTTCCCAGCTGTGTGACCCTGGGCAAGTCACTTGACCCCCATTGCTTACCCTTACCACTCTTCTGCCTTGGAGCCAATACACAGTATTGACTCCAAGATGGAAGTTAAGGGTTTAATTAAAAAAAAAAAAAAAAAAAAAAAAAAAAAAAGACCTCAGAAAAAAGACAGCAACAGAGGGGACCACAGAATAGTGACGGTAAACCATTTAGAGGGGGAGGGCCAGGCCCCACCCCTATCTTGCCCCCCCCAGACTGAGTGTTGTGCCCCTCTCCCCCACTGAGTGCCAGGTGCACCTCACCCCCTTTTGCCCCCACACAGGGGAGGGAAGAAGAGCTCCCATTGGGCTGCTGGGTGGGTAAAGTGAGGAATGTCCTCAGCAAGTAGAGAGGAGGAGGGGCACAGAGAATGCCCTGCATGTCATCTTTGGCACCTCTTCCATAGGTTCACCATCACTACCTTAGACCATAGAATGTCAGAACTGGAAGATACCTGTAGAAGATAGATTGCTTCAGAATAGACAGTGTGGAGCAGTGGGGGAAAATCTGGATCTAGAGTCAGGGGACTTAAGTTCAAATCTCAGTTCTGCTGCTTACTACCTCCCATGACCTTTGATAAGTCTCTTCATTTCTTTGGGTCTCAGTTTCCTTATCTGTCAAATGAGAGGACTGGACTAGATGACTTTGAAGGCTCCTCCAAGTTCTGTATTTATGATGCTATCACTATAGTGATCAATTACTCCAACAGTCTATTTTACATATTCAATTCAATATGAACCTTAGGCATCCAGGATAGATCTTGGGAATACAAAGACAAAAATGAACTATCCTTGTTTTCAAGGAGCCTATTTTTTTTTTATCAACTATGACAGTGATTCCCAAAGTGGGCATCACCACCCCCTGGTAGGTGCTGCAGCGATCCGGGGTGCAGTGATGGCCACAGGTGCATTTATCTTTCCTATTAATTGCTATTAACATTTAAAAAAATTAATTTCCAGGGGGCTAAGTAATATTTTTTCTGGAAAGGGGGCGGTAGGTCAAAAAAGTTTGGGAACCACTGGACTATGAGAAATCAATACACGCATAAAAAAAATATCAGTTATATACAAAGTAGATCCCTCCCCTTCCCATTTGTGATTTTATTAGTATAGGGGGGCGCTTGGGGACGATCTCTATGACTTATAATCTTAGAAACCTGTCCAAGTCTATAATGCCCAAATTCTTTTGACCATGCATCCCATCAGTAGAAAAATATTTATAACTGAAATTAGGGGATTTGATTTATAGAGAGAGATAAGCAAAAACTTATGGGAAAAGAGGCTTCTTTAGTTTAATAAAGAAATAATATTTAATAAACCTTAGCAGACATCACTAATTAGTAAGAAACATGTTGCAATTTTAGAAATTAATGTGGAAATATCAGAACATAACTCTGTAATGACCTGAAATGAGAGTGAATAAGAAACAAATAAAAGGCTGAGAGAGAAATAATCCTATATCTTGGTTACACAATCCCTTCTTCATTGATAATTTGTTCTCTTCTGATAAAGGTTTTTAATAAAGAATACAGGTATCCATGTAAAACCCAGTGGAATTGTGCATCGGCTAAGGGGGGTTAGAGGGGTTTGGGGGAGAGGGAAAGAACATGAAACATGTAACTAGGGAAAATATTCAAAATAAAAATTAAAAAAATGAAAACAGGTATCAAGCAAAAAAAATCTAGTATATATTCCCAATGTGAGTACATTTGCTGACTTATAAATTATAAAGATACATTACTGTACTAATAATTATGTGTAATATAAAACTTAAGCCATTGAAACACTGAAATTTTTAAAGGATGAGAAAAAGTTGAAATAACATTTGATTCTAAAGTCAATAGGGAACAACCAGAGAGTTTATTAAATAGAGGAATGACATGGTAAATCCTTAATTTTACAAAAATCCTTTGGCAGATGTGTGGAGGATGGATTTCAGAGGAGAGAGACTTGAGATAGCAGCCTTGTGAGTAGAGAGGAGAATGATGGGAAGATGCTGTGGAAGTAGAAATGCAATTGATTTGGATGTGTGAAAGGAGGGAGCAAGTGAGGAGATGCAGTTGTCACTGAGGTTGTGAACCGGATATCTAAGAGGATAATGATGCCCTCAACAGTGATAGTCAAGTTTGGAGTAAAGCGGGTATGGCGGAAATGACAACATGAGATCAATGAACATCACAACTTGTGTATGACTGGGGAGACTTAGCGTCCCACCAACACCAATAGGGTGGCTCTTATTCGCCAATGCCCCAGATCCCTCCTGCTGCCACCAAAAAGAGATGGGAGAGGGGAGAAGGGGTGGGGATGATGGCTGGGGGTGGGAGGCAGTCCCTAATATCGCTTGTGCTACTGTTGGTGAGGTTAATTTTGAACTGCTGAGAGAGACCAACACATGGGCCAGAAGCAGGCAGATTAGGAGCTTGTACAACAAAGGAACCTGGAAGAGTTCCAGGATTTTTAAGGGCAATAAAAGTGGCTGTGGTTGTGTTGAAGACAAGTCCTACAATTGGCTATTGTGGGGAGAGGGCCTTGGCTCTCTATCCACTGGGCCACCTAGCTCCACCCCTGCCCCTCGTGGCTTCTCAAGCAAGGGCATGACATGTTCAGGTTGAGCTTTAGGATTATCAGTATGACAGCTCTGGAGAGGATAGATTGGAGAAGGGAGATGCTTGAGTCAGGGATGCCGATTAGAAGGCTATTACAATGGTCCAAGGACAGCACTATGGAAAGAACTCTGGGTCTGGTGTCAAAGGTCTTAGTTTGAATATTGACTTTGCTAGCAGTATGACACTTAAAGAAGTCCCTTAATGTCTTCCCTTCTCTCTTCTCCTTTTCCTTTCTTGGGCTTTCCCTTTTTTCATCCCTAAATTGAGGGAGAAGGTCTCTATGCTATCTATATAAGATCCCTTCCAGCTCTTCCTCTCTGGTCCTACAATAGCTTATGAAGGACTGAAGTTGAGTGGAGATGAAGTTGATAGAACAGAAGATAAAGAGGCAAAATCAAATGGCAGCTGATTGCATATGGAGGGGGGTGGAGGACGAGAGAAGAATATAGGATCAGTTGGATCAATAGGATCAATCAATCAATCAATTAATCAACAAGCAAGGTATTAAGCACCATGTGATAGGTACTGTACTGATGACTGGAAATAGAAAGGCTAAAAGCAGCCCATGTTTGGAATATCCCATTCTTCACTTTATTTCTTCCATGAATTTTTCTCTAGTAGAAGCAATCTGTATTTTGTTTCACAACATAACGAAGAGGGAAGTATGGATTATGTGATAATATATGTCCAACCTATATCATATCACCTGCCTCCTTCGGGGAGAGGGGAAAAAAGAAAGAATGAGGTGTAGATTTTTGGATATAGCTAATGTGAGATTTTTTCCCTTGAATAAGAATGCTTATTATAATTTTTGGCAAATTTAAAACAAATCTTACGGATTATACAATATTATTATATTCAATGCAAAAAATAAAAATAGATTAAGGGCAGCTCAAAGGCAAGCCCCGTCCTTAAGGAGCTCACATTCTAGTGGAGGAGACAATAGGTAGATATTAGGTACAGACAAGACACGTACAGAATAGATAGAATGTAATTTTAGAGGGGAAGGCACTAGCACCTGTGGGCATTGGGAAAGCTCTACCAATGGAAGTGGATTTTGAGTTGTCTTGAAGGAAGCCAAGGAAACAGAGGCCAAAGTGAGGAGGCAGAGAATTCTAGGCCTGGGGAACAGCTAGGGCAAAGGCACAAAGAAAGGAGATGGTATGGCATATGTGAGGCACGTCAAGCAAGCTAGTTTATTGTTTGCGGAGTGTGTAGGCAGGTGCCAGTTTAACAGCTGACTCTCTGAGAAAACCCTGTATACAAGACACACTTTAAAAGTTCATTTGCATTATTAACATTTTCTCCATTGCTTCCTTAAGTCTAGACAATCAACAGAAATAATTAAGCTCTGGTTTGTTACTTTAGCCAGTTTTTAAGATGTAAATAATCTTGCTGAAAATTTAGCAAGTTGCTCTTAAGGGCTGCCTACATGTAGGAAGGAAGAAAACAAGTATTTATTAAGCTCCTATTATGTTCTAGGCACTGTGCTCAGTGCTTTACAAATATTTTCTCATTTGATTCTCACAACAGCCCGGGGAGGTATTAATCCTCATTTTACAGTTGAAGAGGCTCAAGCAGACTGAAGTTAAATGATTTGCCCAGGATCGTGCAGCTAGTAAGTATATGAGTCCAAATTTGAACTCAGGTCTTCCAGACTCTCACCACTGTGGTACCTAATCCTCTTTAGGTAGATAGGAAAGGTAGGAAGGGGGCAGATTGGGACAGATATGACAGGAAGAATAGTGGTGCTCTTGACAGAAATAGGGAGCTGAGAAAGAGACATGGAGATAGAGGAAGAGAGGGAGATGGGAGAAATAATGACTTTCATTTTGGACACACTGAGTTTGAGATACTTATTGAGCATCCTTGCAGAGATTTGGTGATCCAGGGTTAGAGCCCAAAAGACAACCAAAACTGATTGTGTAGATTTAGGAATCATAAGCATAGAAATCATAATCTACCCCTTGAAAGCTGATGAGAGAAAGAGAGAGAGAGAGAGAGAGAGAGAGAGAGAGAGAGAGAGAGAGAGA
>NC_058131.1:332884944-332931909 GCF_016433145.1 Gracilinanus agilis | reverse complement strand
AGAGAGAGAGAGAGAGAGAGAGAGAGAGAGAGAGAGAGAGAGAGAGAGAGAGAGAGAGAGAGTAGAAGGTAGGTAGCTGGCTCAGTGGATTGAGAGCCAGACCTAGAGATGGGAGGTCTTGAGTTCAAATTTGGTCTCAGACTTTTCCCAACTGTGTGACCTTGGACAAGTCACTTAACCCCCGTTGCCTAGCCTCTACTGCTCTTCCTGGGACCTATACATGTTATTGATTCCAAGATGGAAAAGGGTTTTGTTTTGTTTTTAAAGGGAGAAAGTGTGAATAAAAAAGAGGCTGGGACATTATGAGATACTCCCATTCATAAATGCTGATCCAACAAGGAGACTGAGGCATGGCTACATAGGCAGGAGAGAACCAGGAGATAGCAGTGTGGACAAAACCTGGGAAGTGAAAGTATCCTAGAGGATGGAGAAAAGGCTTTATCGATTAAGACAGGAAACATTGGAAAGGGCAATTTCAACTGAGTGATCAGGTCAGATGCCAGATCACAAGGGATTGAGAAATGAATAGGATAAATGGAAGTAGAGGCTAGTATAGAAAGCTGAAGGGATGGATGTAGCTGCACTTTTTGTGGTGGCAAAAAAATTGGAAACTAAAGGGATGTCCCTCAATTGGGGAATGGATGAACAAATCATGATATTTAATGTTGATGGAATATTATTGTGCTGTAAGGAATGATAAACAGGATGGTTTTAGGAAAAGCTGGAAAGACCTCCAGGAACTGATGCAGAGTGAAATAAGCAGAACCAGGAGAACATTGTACACAGTAACTGCAAAATTGTGCACCGACCAAATGTGATAAACTTTGCTACTAACAGCAATGCAATGATCTAGGACAATTCTGAGGGATTTACAAGAAAAAATGCTATCCACCTCCAGAGAAAGAACTGTGGGAGTAGAAATGCAGATGAAAACTATGATTTATCACTTGTTTATTTGGGTATATGATTGGGGTTTTGGTTTTACAAGAATTAATAATATGGAAATAGGTTTTGAGTGATAATACACATATAACCTAGTGGAATTGCCTGTCATTTCCGGGAGGGGAGAGGGAAGAGGGAAGGGAAAGAACAAGAATCGTGTAACTTTGGAATTTGTTATTGGAATAAAATCAAAATAATTTTTTTTTTAAAGAGCTGAAGGGAGAAAGAGGAAACTGAGCTCTCAGAGTGTGTGTGCGTATATTTGGCCCAAGGTCACAGAGCTGGGATTAGGCTGTGAAACTATACATTTAAAGCTCAAAGGGAATTCCTAGTCCGTCTCCTCATTTTAAAGCCGGGGAACTGAGGTCCCGAGGGTTAGTGACTTGCCAAAGGTCACACAAGGTAACGAGCGGCCAAGCTGAGATTCAAACCCAGATCTTGGGATTCCTAACCCAGCAGCCTCCTGCTACACCCCGCCGCCCCCTAATTAGAATCCGGGGCTCAGTCCACTGCTGCTAACAGGTGGGGAGGGCATCGCGTTTCACTCTTCCCCAGAGAGACAATTCGATTAAATAGTTCCGTCCTCAGGTCGCGCCTGTGCCAGGTGCCCACTATCTCTTTAAGAGGAAAAGTGAAGACCGACAAATTACGCAGCTGCATGTGAACAGCCTGGCTCAGCCCTCTAGCCGGCTCTCTCCCTTCCTCCTTTCCCTCGCTGCAGCCGAGCCAGCCACCTCCAGTAGGCGCTCCCGAGAGCTGCTCTGCTCAGCCGCAGCGGAGCAGCCCTGGCAGCCGCTGCTATGGAAGCCGAAGCAGGTGATGGGACTAGCTCCAGGGACCGCTGACCCCCGACCTCTCCTCTCCTCTCCTCCCTTCTCTTCCCTGCTCCTCTCCTCTCCCCTTGGGGCTCCAGCCAGGCCCTGGACGGGGGACACCAGCCCGAGTCTGCAGAGGGCTAAGGGTGTGGTGGGGGAGGGGAGAGACCCCTGGCACTCTACCCCGGCGTCTGCGGGGAGGGGGCTCGCCCCTGGGGAGGGCCCACCAGCTCAGCCCCGCGCTGATGGGGGCTCCTCCCCATGTCTCCTGGGCCGCAGGGTGCTGAAGCTGACTTGGCCGTCTTGAGCCGCTACTGCAGAGGCGCTGCGCCAAGCCGGGCGGAATCGTGCGAGCCGCTGTGGGCCGCTGAGCGGACTCAGGTGAGAGGACAGGGGCTGGGGAGGGCTGCGGGCCGGGCGGGGGGAGATTGCACTGCATCACCGTGGGAGGGAAGCCTGCGGCCACGGCGGGGAGGGGGGAGTGAGGGAGCTGCGGTAGAATCCCGGGGAGAACGCTAGGCCCGGGAGGGGTTGGTCGTGACTCATCCTCCCCCCTCCCCTTCCCCTTCATTCCCCTGCATCCTCCCTTCTCCAGACCCCCGACAGCAGAAGCAAAACTTATTAGAGGGAGCCAGTGCTGATTGGAATAGGGATGCGCATATTAGGGTGGATGTGTGTTTGTGCGCGCGGCGTGGCTGGGTGTGCAGGAGGCTAGAAAGCCCCCCTCCAGCGACGGTTTCTCCCCTCTCCCCTTACCCTTTTCCTAAACGACGTCTCTTCTGGCTTCTCCTCATCCCCCGGCATTAGAACAACTTAGAGGGGAAGCAGATGCCGATCGGAATAGGGAAGGGCAGATCAGGGTAGGTGAGGAGGGACTTAGGTAAGGGCAAGCCCGAAGAGATGAGGGGTTGGAGGTCTTCTGGCTTGAGACAGGGAGTGGACCGCCCAGTGAGACTGGCAGACCGAGGGGAGTGGTGTGTGTATTTATGGGAACGGCAGGTCTGAGATGGGGGTCAGAGTATAATAACATCTCCACCCCCCAAGGTCAGTGCTTGTAACCATTTCTCAGGAAGAGAAACCAAGGCCTCAGGGGTGGTCGGGCAAGTCTGGGAACATAGAACCCCCTTCTGGGCGAGAGACCCCCAGGGGTCTGGCATCCTTCCCCCAGACCTTCACAGGGTCCTGGTGCTGATCTTCCTGTGTTCCTATTCTTGGTCCTTTTGACAGATGTTGCTTTAATCGTCTTTCCCAGATTTTCTTTCCTTCTTTGCTCAGAGGGAGGAGGCCCCCCCCAAACCCTCAAAGGGGACCCTTTTGGGTTGGGACTCACCCATCCTACAGGGAGGGGAGAGGCAGATAATGCTGAAGAAGTTGACAGCCTCTATGTGCAGTGGTATGTAGAGGGAAAAGGCTAGATTGTCAGTCAGGAAACCTGAATTCTAATCCTGACTGTTGCTTCATTAGTCATATGACCATGGCAAGTCATTTTTTTCTCTGGACTGCATATTTCTCCATCTGTAGAATGAGAAGACTGGATCAGATGATCTGCCCAAGCAGGTCCTGAATCTCCAAGAGCCAAAAAAAAATGTCCTCTCCCCACAGTCCACTTAGGCTAAGTTGCTCAGATGGCTTCTGTATTAAACCTGCCTAGGGCTGGGGTGGGAGCAGATGACCTCTCTCCTAGCTCTAAGATTGGACAATTCTCTGGTGAGGCACTGACCTTGCAGGCCTAAAAAGAACAAAGAAGGTGCCCTGACAGGGGTGCAGCCTCCTTTCCTAGCTCTCCTTCTCCCTTCTATCCCTTCTTTCCCATCATACCCAGAGCTTTACCAGTCATGTTACTGTGCCTTCCTTTGGTCCTCAGGGAGCCGAATTGGGGAGGGGGGGAGGAAGGCGGGGAGAGCATAGCCTGCACACCATACACACACACACACACACACACACACACACACACACACACACACACATGTCTTTTCCNACACACACACACACACACACACACACACACACACACACACACACACACACACACACATCTGTCTTTTCCAACCCAGTGAGGCTGGTGTTTCTGTTAGGAGATAATGAAAGCCCAAGTCTTCCCAGGAGAGAGGGAAGCTGAGGGACCCACTGTAATAGAATGTTTCCATTGCAAGGGTTTTGACAGCTTCCAATGTAGAAATACCTCCCTGTGCTGGAAAGGTTTCTTGGAGCATGCCCCCAAGAAACCTTAGGGACCCCAGCTTCCACAGAGGATGGAGGAGCAGAGAAGTTGGGGGTGGGGTGGGGAGAGATGAGTCACCAAGACTGCAATTTAAATGATGAGCACTTCTCCAAGAGAGCTCCCAAGGAACATTTGGTGAAACCATTTCCCCATTGACATTTTGTATCCGTCTCCCACTCTGCCCCTCTCCTTGAAGTAAGGTGCTTTCTTGCTCTGGATATTTTCTCCCTGGGTGAATATTTTTCAGAGGTTCTCAGAGGTCTGAATAGATCACTCTTAATGCTTTGAACCGTCTAGCTATGACATCCCCTTCTCAATACTGGAGAGAAATGGGGCCAGGTTCAAGGAAATTGAGCTGCCAGATCAAAAGAATGTACAAATCTGGATGTGCTTGTGACTCACAGAGGTTTTATGAATATTGTCCTTATATCAAAGGATTTGGGTTTGAACTCCATCCCTGCTAAGTAAAAACTGCCTATGGTGGGGGCAGCTGGGTAGCTCAGTGGATTGAGAACCAGGCCTAGAGATGGGAGGTCCTAGGTTCAAATCCAGCCTCAGACACTTCCCAGCTGTGTGACCCTGGGCAAGTCACTTGACCCCCATTGCCTACCCTTACCACTCTTCTGCCTTGGAGCCCACAGTATTGACTCCAAGATGGAAGGTAAGGGTTAAAAAAAAAAATTGCCCATGGTTACCCAGTTACACACCTAACCTATCTGGTCCTCCTTTTCCTTATCTGTATAATGAGCAAGCTGGACTAAAAATTTCCAGCAATAACTTGGATTGACCTAAGGGTTAGATTGCTCTTTGTAGGAGAGGCAATGTGGGATGGTGGATAGGGAGCTGGTCTCAGAACCAGGAAGTCTTACATTCAAATCCTGCCTCTGACACACTCTGACTGTGAGACATTGGAAGAGGCTCTTAATCTCTCAGTGCCTGAGGCAATCCTCTAAGACTATTAGTTGTAGAAAAGGTGCCAACATGCATTAGGAAAGAGAATTTCCTCCTCCCGCAATTCCCTATACTAATAAAATCATAGGTCCAGTTTCAATCCCTAAAGCACCTTATATACATTTCTTTGATTCTTTAACTGTTCCATAAGGTAGGTAGTATATAACTGGGTTTCCAGATGAGGTAGCTGAAGATTACCTCTAATATCCTGTGACATGGGACAGATGCCAGTCAGTAAAAGAAATAAATGGACCAGGACTGAGACATTTACTTGTCTATAGGTCTATTTGAAAGGCCTGTGATGAATGGCCTTCTCTGAACTGCATGGCCTTGGGCAGATCATTTCTCCTCCATTGGCCTGTTTTCTCATCTATTACTTAATGATTTATCATTTAAGACAGGAAGGGGTCAGATGGTCTTGTATTTATTTGATCATCTCTAAGATTTCTTCCTGTTTTTAATATTTTATATTTTGAGGTCCCTGATGGCTCTATAAATTCAAAATACAGTTTTATCCCAGTATGACAACCTAAGCCACCCAAGTCCTGATATTTCAAGAGTGCTTCATACATTGATTTGTTCTATCAGCAGCTTTAGAGGTAGCAACAAAGCCCTAGAACCAGCCAAGTTCAAGTGGATGGCCCAGTCCCCAGGCAAGAAGGCATCTTTTCCGGTTCTTACAGCTCTCCAGTGACAATATTCCACGGGGGCCCTTGGAGAGCTGGTTCCATGGCTTAAGACTCTGATACTCAGTCATCTTTCTCACACTGATCCTCCAGAGGCTAATAGAGGATTCTCTGGTACTCAGAGAAATAAAGTGACTTGTCCAAATCGCATAGACGTTGGCAGAGCTGGCTCGGCCCTTGTGGGAAAGGGAGGGGTTTGATTTTCACTGTTTCTTAGTCCTGTAAACCATATGGAGTCTTCTGAAACCTAGTTCATCAGTATCGGCGGAGATCATTTCTGTATTTCCTGAGCAGCTGGTACTAAGCAAAAGTTCAGTTTGGATAGCAACAAAGCTCGTGCTGATATCCTGGGCAAAAATCCTCCTTTGCTGGTCTTGAGGAAACACAAGTCACGTTTGGTATATTGCATCTTTATGCGGGGGGCCCCAAGTTTACCAGACCGTTCCACACTTATGCCATCAAGAGGTATTAAATAATGAGTGCTCGCCATGTGTTTAGAGTAGTAATAGAAGGAACTGTAAAAATCAAGTCCAACTTTTTCATGTTATGGAGAAGGAAATCGAGGCCCAGAGGTGGGAAGAGATTTGTGTAAGGTCATAGAATTATTCTTTTTTAATTTGAAATTTTTTATTTAATTAATTAATTTAGAATATTTTTCCACGGTTACATTATTTCTTTCCCTCCCTTCCTCCCACCCACCCCACTCCCATAGCCAATGAGCAGTTCCACTGGATTTTATATGTGTCATTGATCAAGAAGGTCATAGAATTATTTAGTGGCAAACCTGAGATTAGAACTCAGGTCCCAGGCATTCTCCCCTGTACCAGTCTTCTGAATTGAGGAACCAAGTGAGATTGTCCATGAAATATTGTGGATTAGAAATCTCAAACCTAGGTTCAGGGGCAGCTAGGTAGCACAGTAGCTAGAGCACCAGGTCTGGAATTGGGAGGACCTGGGTTCAAATCTGGCCTCAGACATTTCCTAGCTGTGTGACCCTAGATAAGTCATTTAACCCGATTGCCTAGCTCTTGCCACTTTTCTGCCTTAGAACTGATACTAAGATAGAAGGTAAGGGTTTTAAAAAAAGCATCCTAGGTTCAGCAGCCAATAACTGGCTAGGTGATCTTTGGCAAACTGTAGAGGGAGTTTATATTTCAGACAGGTTATCTGCACCAAACCCTGGAGTCCTTTCCAACACTAAGGGAAGAGGATTGTCACTTCCTCAGTCTGAGCTATTTTATTTACACATAGCCCTAAGTTCTCTCAGCTCTGGATTTTTTTATATTCTAAGGTTCTTTCAATGCTAAGAGTTTGGAATTCCCTGCTTTTCCTTAAGCAGAACTTTCTCTGGTTGCCTCTGTTTGACATGCCCCTATAAAAAACCATAGTGCTTAGTTGCAGCAAGATTGTTGTTCTCCAGTTCCCTTCCTTGCTTCTCTTCCTTTCTCGCTGTCACGATGGAGAGAAGAGGCCAGACTTGTCTCTTCCCTTTCCTTGGCCTAGCAGCAGTGGCAGTGAGTCCTCGGGTTCCTGTGCCTCCAATTTGGGGGTATGCCCTCTGTGCCCTGTTAGCCTTTGCCACTCAGGGGCAGGGGAAGGTTTAGTCTGTGATTGGGCAGCCCTGGTGTTCTAGAAGGCCATGCCATTAAGACCTTGGCTGGGGACAGTGCTAGGGGCAGGGCAGACTCTCAGAACAAGGCTCTGTAGAAATCCAGCAGAGGTGGGGACTTGGCAGGGCAGCCTGTGAAAGCTGGCACAGATGGCTTCCTCTAGAGAGACGAAAGGAGAGGTTGTCTGGCAGCTACTGGCTTGAAACAGCAGCTCTGTCAGAAAGCAGCTGCCCTGAGGCTGGAGCCTGGAGGTGCTAGAATGCTGCAGTGGAAGGGTCAGAGGTAGGTGTGTTGTTGAGGGATGGGAGGAAAGGGGATGTGCCAGGGAGGGATGGCAAAAGCCTTGGAGAAACTAGCCTGAACCAGGAAAGTTGCCTGTCATAGAACTCTGGGATTCTGAACTGCAAAGGGCCCTAGAGAATGAGTCCAGTGGCCTCATTTTCCAAATGAGGAAACTGAGGTCCAAAGAGGGAAAAGACTTTCCCAAGATCACGCTGGGACCACAGGCAGCATTGCAATCCAAGTCCTCTGACTCTGAATCCAGTCCTGTTTCCACTGCCTGACAGCTGCATCTAGTCCCCCAGAATCCCTGCAGAGGCCAGAAGGTGGCTTACAGGAGGTCTCAGGAAGGATGAGTTCCCTCTCTGTGGGAGAATTTTGCAGGGGGTCTTCTGAAATGTTTCTTAGGGTCCTGGGATTTCCATTTTGTTTTATTCTGTCAAATATTCAATAAGCCTCTTCTCTGGGAAGAAAATTCTCTGTGCTGTGGGGGAATGGTAGAAAATATTCCTTCTCCTCAAGGACCTCACAGTCTAGCTCTGGTTCTGGTACCCACACAACCTGGAAAAGCCCAAGGAAACAGTATCATGGCCCCGTTAGAGGAGACATGACTGCTGCCTCCAGAGATCCGAAGGACTGTTAGGGAAAACAAGGATTCAGTGTATTCATTTTTCCATTAGAGATTAGGACCTGTGGGCAAAAGTTACTGAGAGCCAGAAACCACTTTAAAGCAGTTCTAATTGAGCAATCCTCCACAGGTGGTGAGTTCTCTATCCCTGGAGGTATTTAAGTAGAAGTTGGGTGACCACTGGACAGCAAGATAGAGTCTGGAGTCTGAAAGTCAGGAAGACTCATCTTCCTGAGTTCAAATCTGGCCTCGGACAATTACTAGCTGTGTGACCCTGGCCAAGTTACTTACTTCTGTATGCCTCAGTTTCCTCATCTGTAAAATTAACTGGAAAAGAAGGGAGCAAACCACTTCAATATATTTACCCCAAATGGAGTCACAGAGTCAGACACAGCTGAACTGTAACAAGGTGACTGTCTGTCCTTATTGCTAGAGAAGGAATTCTTGCTTGGGGTAAGAGACTGGATGAGACTTTTTAATTCTTTCTATTTGTGAGATTCAATGATTATAATCCGCACATATCACATAGACACATACATCTCCAAACCTGTTTAGGTAGCTCCTCACATCGGTCATTCCCAGTGTGGAAACTCTTTCTGTAGACACTGATCAGTTGAGGGACACAGAGAAGGTAAATAATTTGTGCGTGGTTGCACAGTTAGCGAGTGTCAGAGGCAGAATTCCAACACAGGTTTTCCTGACTTTAAGGCAGGCCTCTATTCAATACACCATCCTGTCTCTCTTTGGCAGTATATATATAAATGCTCAAATTAGTATGAACAGAAAGTAAGTATTGTTAAAGATTTGGAGGGTAGAAACAGAGAGACGTCTCTTCAACCCAGCCTGCCCCAAAGGCCCAGAAACAAAACCTTGGTTCTATCCATGTTGTTCAGTCATGTCTCACTCTTCATGA
The DNA here is from genome assembly GCF_016433145.1 of Gracilinanus agilis. Classification (NCBI taxonomy): domain Eukaryota; kingdom Metazoa; phylum Chordata; class Mammalia; order Didelphimorphia; family Didelphidae; genus Gracilinanus; species Gracilinanus agilis. The sequence goes on along the minus strand of NC_058131.1, from coordinate 332,922,864 downwards.
CCCTATGTGGGATTTTTTTTTAAACCCTTACCTTCCACCTTAGAATCAATACTGTGTATTGGCTCCAAGGCAGAAGAGTGGTAAGGGGTAGGCAATGGGGGTCAAGTGACTTGCCCATATCTAGGAAGTGTCTGAGGCCAGATTTGAACCCAGGACCTCCCATCTCTGGACCTGGCTCTCAATTCACTGAGCCAACCAGCTGCCCCCTGTGGGATTATCTTTGTAAAGATATTGGACTGGTTTGCCATTTCCTTCTCCAGCTGATTTGACAGATAAGGCAAAGTTGCCTTGGTTTCCTTATCTGACAAATCAGCTGGACTTGCCCACAGTCACCCCTAAAATAAGTATCTGAGGCCAGATTTGAATCCAGAAAGATGAGTCTTCTGGATTCCAGGTCTGCACCACCTGGTTGTCCTGAATAGACCATAGAACTCATTAAAAGCAAACTAGTCTCTGACCAATAGATAGACAATAGTTTGTCTAGGTAGAAAAAGACTCCGGGTGAAATGATAGGATTTTGAACTAGCAGGAACCCTTAGGGATCTAGTCCAGTTCATTCTACAGATGAGGAAACTGAGGCCTGGAGAAGGGAAATAACTTGCCCTTGGTCTCTACTAGGTAGTAGAACAGGCCTTCAGGCCCCGATTCCATTTCCAGGGCTCTTCCCATCCCTACTCTATCATTCCACACCTCTGTGTTAGAGTGGGCCAGGTTCATGAAATCTCACCAGACTTTAGATTTCCCTTTCTAAAATGGGTACAAATCCCTATGGAATGATGTGGACGATGAATGAAAAACTGGAAAGGAAAAAAGAAAAAAGAAAATGCTCAGCTTGGCACTTGGAAGCGCCTGTGTGAATGCAACTTCTATTTGCCTAGTCTGTTCTTGGTTCTGTGTATTTTAAAGGGTGGAGCAGTTGCTATTTGCCCATGGGGAGGGGGACTGGCCTTTTCCCAGATTACCCTGGCAGCTGGTTTTCTTCTTGTGTCTTTCTACCTGAAGCAGTCTCAAGATGTTTTCCCTGCCCTCTGCACCCTGGCCCCAGCCTGGCCTTCTAACCGGGGAGGCTAGCTCCCAAAGTTGTCCTCCCTCCCACAAAGAGCAACATCAAAGCCCCTTCTATGCAACTGGCTCATCAATAGATAGGTCTCCGGTCCTCATCGAAGCCACTTCCAGGCACAGGATGTGGTCTGGGGCTCAGAAAGAGGCTTGCAGGATGGGGAGAATGCAGAGCTAGGATCAGCACAGCTGGTTTTAGGTCGTGATGCTAAGGAGATCAGAAAAAAGAATGGATATGCCCTTTGCAGATACCAATTAGCTTCACTCTATTCCACTGCTTCCTTCCCCATCCCCCCCAAATCCTTTGCAGATGCTTGCCATTAGTCACAAGGGAGACTGCTATGAAGGTGGATAGATGATTCAGAGCAACACAATCACACTAAGGAGACAGAGCAAAGGACCAGACTGCATGAAAACATCCATCCATCTATCCATCCATCTATCCATCCATTTATCCATCTATCCATCCATCCATCCATTCATCCATCTATCCATCCATCCATCCATCCATTCATCCATCTATCCATCCATCCATCCATCCATCCATCCATCCATCCATCCATTCATATACACAGATATTTTCTAGCTGTGTTACACTGTGCAAGTTACTTAATCCGCATTGCTTAGCCCAGTGATGGTGAACCTTTTAGAGGGGAGGGTGATGTCCTCAGGTGTGTGTGGAGAGGGGAAGGGGAGCAGCCTCACCCTGAGTCCCTCTGGCTTTCTAATAACAAACTCTGGAGAACTCAGTGCTAGGGCAATAGCGGGCGTGCCCATAGAGAGGGCTCTGAGTGTCCCCTCTGGCACACGTGCCATAGGTTTGCCACCACAGGGCTAGCCCTTACTGCTCTTCTGCCTTGGAACCAATACATAGCATTGATTCTAAGATGGGAGAAAAGGGCTTAAAAAAAAGAATCCAATAATTATTCAACCCAATCTTATCTCTAGTTGGGGAATCTAGTGCCGGGTGTACTCAAGAATAATAATATAGTCTATACATGTATAACACTATTACTATAAAGCATCTTCACATAGGTGAGATTGTCCCCAAAATGACTTGGGGAGCAGCTGGGTGGCTCAGTGCATTGAGAGCCAGGCCTAGAGACAGGAAGTCCTGGGTTCAAATCTGATCTCAGACACTTCCCAGCTGTGTGCCTGTGGTAAGTCACTTAACCCATATTGCCTACCCTTACCACTCTTCTGCCCTGGAACCAATATACAATATTGATTCTAAAATGGAAGGTAAGGGTTTAAAAAAAAAAGAAAAGAAAAGAAAAATGAAATGACTTAGAAAAGCTTCTTTAACCTAGGGTGTGTGAAATGGTGATTTAAAATATTTTGATAACTCTATAGCAAAAAAATATAATTGACTTCCTGTGAATTATCCTATCACCCTATATTATTTTCCCATGTGATATAGTTTATGAATTTCAAAACATTCTCTTGAAAGAGGTCCAGAGTCTTTATCAGGATAATAAAGGTGCCTCTGACACACATACAAAAAAGGTAATGAACCTCTGACTTAGAGTGATGAGCTCATAGGACGTTCGCAGAGGCAGTGGAGAGAGCTCCAGCTGGAAGTCAAGAAGACTGATCTTACTGAGTTCAAATCTGGCCTCAGACAGTTATTAGCTGAGTGACTCTGGGCAAGTCATTTAATCTTATTTGCCTCAGTTTCCTCATCTCTAAAATGAACCAGTATCTCAGCCAAGAAAATTCTAAATGGAGTCACAAAGAGTGGGATACAACGGAAACAAATGAACAACAGGATTTTCATACTGAAAGGGGCTTTAAAAGACAAGACCACCAAGTCTGGCCTTCTCAAATGTCCAAAACCAACAGGTCCTAAGGGTGAGAACTCAGGTCCTCTGACCCCAGGCACAGTCTTCATTCTGTTAGGAAGACCTGAGAGCAACCATGGACTCCTGCTCTCCCTTCCTGGAGTTAAAGGGAGCAGAGATAGAACTGCGAGCTCCACTGAAATCCAATGGCTTTAGAGGCAATGAAAAAAAGACGGCGAAATGCACGGAAACTATGAAAATTGGTGTGACAGGGATCAGATGGGTCTGCTGAGGGAACCAAGAGAAGCTGGCAAGCTGTAAAGGACGTGCAGGGAGCAGAGGATGCCAAGCATCTGACAGAATTGGCTTCACACCTCAGTTCAGATAGGAGACTTTGATGATGAGCCTAGACCAGCGCCTCGACGCCAGAGCCCCAGGACGCCGAGAGGAAATAGATGGGCCTCCTTTCAGCAGTGCTCAAGGTACAGTGAAAACAAGGTTTGTGAATATAAGACCTGGAAGAGACCTCAGCCACCATCAGTCCTAACCCCTCGTTTGAGAGTTGAGGAAACTGAAACCCAGGGACATTAAATGCTCACCCAAGGCCCTGTAGATAGGGAGCAGAGAGGAGATTTGAACCTGGGTCCTCTGACTCCAGAACCAGCACTTTCTACACTGTAGTTACTACTAGTAGTATATGTCCTGCATTTCCAGATACAAGTAAAATGGTGTCTGAGATTTTTTTTTAAAACCCTTACTTTCCATCTTAAAATCAATACTGTGAAAAAAGAAAAATCAATACTGTGTATTGGTTCCAAGGCAGAAGAGCTAAGCAATTGGGGTTAAGTGACTTGCCCAGGGTCACACAGCTAGGAAGTATCTGAGAACGCATTTGACCCCCCCAGGGTCTGGGCTTCTATCCTCTGAGTCACCTAGCTGTCCTTCAAAGATTTTTTTTTTTTTAAAGAAAATGATCCAGGGACAGTTAGGTGGTTCAGTGGATTGAGAGCCAGGCCTGGGGTCAGAAGGTCAGGGGTTCAAATCTGGCCTTAGGTACTTCCCAGCTATGTGAGGCCATGCTAGTCACTTAACCCCATTGCCTAGCCCTTACTGCTCTTCTGTCTTGGTGCCAATACATACTATTGATTCTAAGACAGAAGGAAAGGAAGAAAGGAAGGAAGGAAGGAAGGAAGGAAGGAAGGAAGGAAGGAATCCCACAATTACTCAATCCAATCTTCTCACTTCTGAACTTAAAACATTTTCATTTCTTTTTCTGTAATTTCAATATTCGAGTTAACTGTGTTTATGTCTCATCTCCTCTAGATTCTGAACTCCCTGAGAGGGCCTTTGTCTTCTTCATCTTTTTATCTCCTTCAAGGCAAAGCAGAGTGCGCTTTGCATATATACTTTCCTGGATATTAAAGGGGGTTTTGAACGAATGAACTTGCAGATAAGTTCAATATTCTTTTAGCTCTGAGCTTTTTTTCTGGCTGTCTTCTGTATCTGGAATTCTCTTCATCCTCTGATCTGTACTTCCTGGCTTCCATAGCTTCTTTTAAGTTCCAACTTCTAATGCCTTTCCTCTGTTAATTATTCCTCTTTAGGTGGCAAAGTGAATAGAGTGCCAGACCTAGAGTAGTCAGGAAGACCTGAATTCTAATTTGACCTTAGATACTATCTTTGTGACCCTAGGCAAGTCACTTAACCCTAATTGCCTCAGTTTCCTCATCTATAAAATGAACTGGAGAAAGAAATGGCAAATTACTCCAGTATCTTTGCCAAGAAAACCCTGATACAGCTGAAAAACAACTGAACAACATCCTTTATACAGCTTACTTGTATGCATGCGTTTAATTATTTTTCCCCATTAGACTATGAGTTCCTTGAGGGTAGAGACTGTCTTTTGCCTTCTGTTGTACCCCCAGCACTTACATAGTAAGTGCTTAATAAATTCTGATTGATTGATTCATTGATTGATTGATAAGTAATAAACAAAAGTCCAAAGAAGTGAACTGAATTTCCCAAGTTACCCACTCAAAGTTATAGTGGCACAGCTGGGCTGTCAGAATGATCTGACAGTCTGTTCCAGACAGTGGGCTGCTGGGAGCTGTCTTCCATAGAGTTCTGGGGAAAAGAAAGGATCCTCTTCTTCTGGCCTAAGCCTATGAGAGAGGACGCATGATTCTTGCAGAGTGGTTGGTTTTGGACAGATATAACAATTCACTCTTTATCTGCTCCTCGAGGGCAGGAACTGTGTCTGTAGATCTTATTTCTCTTGTATTTCTCCTGCTCCTCCACTCCGCCCCCTTACTCTCGGGGATACATCACAGAATTTAGCAAATATTTGGTTGAGTTAATAAATGGCATGGTCACTGGCTAGAGCTCAAGACTGAAAGGTCAGGGAAACCTGGATTCCTTCCCAGAGTGACATATTCCAAAGTGGAAAGATTTGGGATTACCTGGTCCGGAGAAGAGGATACGGAATGATTTAATAACAAACCCTCAGGACGATAGTCACGTTCCATGCTGAGAATGCTGGGCTCTCCGTTAGAACGAGGACCAAATAGAGGAATAGAGGCTGGAACTATAGCAGGAGGATTTCAGTGAGCCACGAGAAGGAATCTTCCTTAGCCCTGGAATTGTCCTGCGTCAGAGCGGGTCACTGAGAGGAGCCGAGAGATGGTCGCCTCCTTCAAGCTCTTACCAGATGTAGCTTGGGGCAATGTTTGGAGACCAGACGAGGACTCGAGGCTCTTCTTGGCCCTTGTTTTATCTCCTTTGTCTTACCACTCACTCAGAGAAGGATGGGAAGCTAATTTATTATGATTATTATGCGCTGCACGGGGGGCACCTTGGATGGCCCGCTGGGGAGAGTGCTGGACTTGAAGTGACAAAGACTCGAGTTTGAATTCAGCCTCAGTCATGTACCTTCTCCCAGGCCAGCTTCCTCATCTATTTATGTGAGGTGTTTGGCAAACTATGCTGTGATTATTATGAACACCAATGTAATAACATCATAACACATTTCTGTAGCATTTCACAGTTTACAAAGTGATTCAGACTCATTGCATCCCAGTAACACTAGGATAACACCTTGTGACAATTCTGAGAGGGTAGACGGTGTCAAGTGGTAGCGTTCCCATTTTACAGGCAAGAAAACTGAGGCCCAGAGAGGTAACATAAGTTAAGCATGGACACACAGCTCCTTTATAACCTATCGCCATCAAGGCAAAGGGACGTGTAAGTCTTTTCCTCCCCTTTTTACTTCTTCTCCAAATTCTTTAAGCTGCCTCTCTTCAAGGCTGCCTTTCAGGATCCTTATCAGCTGATTTCCCTGGGATGCAAATACTAGGGGAGGAGTAATGGGTAGGCAAAGTGACCAGCTGCTGCCTGCCCCACACACACCCTGTAGGGATAGCCTTGAAAAGAAAAGGAATATCCACCCTTACCAATCTTCCACCTATGAGACAATACACCGAAGTACAAGAGTTTAAAAAAAGAAAAGAAAAGAAAAGAAAAGAAAAGAAAAGAAAAGAAAAGAAAAGAAAAGAAAAAAGAAAAGAAAAGGAATAGCTGTAGTATAGTACAAAGAATACTAAATTGAGAATCAAGAGACCAAATTTCTGGTCCTAACTCAGCCATTACCATGCTGTGTGGCCTTGGACAAATCCCTTCCCTTCCCTGGGCCCTCCGTGTCCTCTTTTGTAAAATGAAAAGGTTGCACAAGAGAGTTCTTCAGCTCCCCTTCCTTCCATCACTGTCAGGGAGAGAGGGTGATATAAAGGAATGTACATGGGCTGTCAGAGGAATCAGAAGACCTGGGTTTGGGGCAGCTACATGGCTCAGTGGATTGAGAGCCAGTCCTAGAGACAGGAAGTCCTGGGTTCAAATCTGGCCTCAGATACTTCCTAGCTGTGTGACCCTGGGCAAGTCACTTAACCCCCATTGCCTAGCCCTTTACCACTCTTATGTCTTGGAACCAATACACAGTATTGATTCTAAAATGGAATGTAACGGTTTTTAAAAAGAAGAAGAAAAAGATCTGGGTTCAAATTCCACCTCTGATACTTATGCCCACTTTAACTCCAGGCAAATCACTTAAATTGCCTGAATCTCAGTTTCCTCATCTGTAACATGAGGGAGGAAAACTAGATGGCCTCTGAAGCCCCTTTCAGATCTAAATTTAGAATCCTGTGATGGTGCTCTGTGTTTCTTTGAATGTAAGGAATCTGAACAATGCTTAGGATGAGGAGCCTCTGGGAAGGCAAACAGGATGCCTTTGGGGGTTGGTTTTTATCCCCAACCAAGTGTCTTATAAAAATGGAAACTTTAGATTGCTATGCAGGGTCCCACCGTGAGCCTTGATGACTCTATCAGCTCCAAAATGGGAGCATCGGTGGCCAAAGTCACCAAGGGATTTCCATCTGGTGGATAACACACTTGCCAGTTGCAGAGCGGAACTTGGCACTGATGGTTCCCAGAGCTCTGGGCCCGTCTCTGAGCCCAAAGAGCTAGCTAAGTCTTGGAGCTCTCTTTTACCATTTGGAGAGTCGTTACGGAGCAGGGGGTGTCTGGAGAGAGTTGGGGCCATTTCCCAGAATGGCTCGGTGGGTGGCTGAGGGCTGGTCTGGACAGAGGGGTCCAGGTGGGGCACCGACCAGGGAAAGAGAGCTGGAGCCAGAGAGCTTGGATGGAAACGCTTCCTCTGTCCTTTATTGTCTGTGTGACCTTGCACGAGTCACTTAAGCTTCCCCAAAGGGGGTGCTTAGATCCGATGTCAAAGTTGTAAATCGAGGACCCTAGGAGCAGCCCACTCCTATGTTTTATTCTGTCGCATATTAACAGGGACACGGACAAACTAGAATGGGTTTCCCTAGTACTGAGCACAGTGCCTGGCACATAGTAGGGGCATAATAAAGATCAATCAATTGATTGGTTGTCCAGAGGGAGGGTTAAGGAGGAAGAGATTAGAAGTAATTTCATATATGGATTAGTCAAGATAACTGTATCAATTAGACGGGGGGAAAAGGACATTATTTAGAGGCAAGATAGTGGTCTTCGATTACCTGACAGATTGCCATTGGAAAGAGGAATTAGACTAATTCTTCTTGGCCCCAAAGTGGGCAGGGAATGGAATTTGCAGGGAGGCACAGTAAGAGCTTCCTAACCAAGACCTGTTCAGCCATGAAGGGGGCTCCAGTGGAAGTGCTTACTGGAGCCGGGAGGAGGGAGGGAAGGGAAAGAAAATGAAATATGTGAATGTGGAAAAATATTTTTAAATTAAAAAAAAATTTTTTAAGAGAAAAGAAAAGAACTAGAAAGGTAATATAAAAAAAACAATGAAGGGGGGGCTCTCTCAGGGATTAGGGCCCTCTCACTGGAGGCCGAATGAACACTTATTGGGGAGGTTATGGAGGCAGACCCTGTGTGGCATAAGAGTTTAGACCAGATGCCCCCCACCCCCGAGACCTCTCTGAGGTCTAAGGTTCCTCCCCACACCCCTTCACTTCATCTTCCTTTCTTGCCTCCACTGAGGATGGGTGGAGACGGTACCTCTCCTGCTAGGTAGAAGGTAGGGGGTTATTTATTTAAAGATCATGTCAGTCTTTCCCTAGATTCTTTCCCCCCTTCCTCAGAGGTGTAAAGACTTCCTCTTTCTGCAGGAAAGGGAGGGAAAATTTCACCTCCTAGTAACAGGAACATTGCGTGGCATTTGTGCCTGATTTTACAAAGCCCTTCTAGCTCATTATTCACTGTGAGCTTCATTAGAACTCTGGAAGTCAGCCAGAACAGGCCTTACTATTCTCATTTTGCAGATAAGGAAACTGAGGCCCAGAATGGGGAGTGATTGGCCCAAGGTCACACAGCAAGCCAGTGGCAGCTTTGGGACTAGGAAAGCTGGAGAGTCCTGGCACAGTGCCACTTCCATCGTCTCCCATGTCTTCTGTTCTTGTTTTCTTTACTAACTCTCCTCCAAACATAGAACACAGCCTGTTCCTTCTCCTTCCTCCCAGCTCTCTCATCCTCGCCACATGGAGCCAGAGCTTGGGGCCAGATGTGTTCCCTGGTCCTAGCCTCCTGGACTCACAGGAAGGATGCTGTGCAGAAGCATCAGGGGGACTAGAAGTCCTTGAGGGCTAGCCTTGATACTATGGCAACCCCTCGGATGCATTGCACCGAGCTCCCGGGGCTGCCTTGTCTCTGTGCATGGTGCAGGGGGAGCCTGGCCTGGGAAAGGAGGCCCTGATGCCTTCTGAGTCCAGGCTTCCAGCAGGCCATGAAAGAAAGGGCCGCCTGAAGGAAATCCCAGGGGCAGACAGTACATTAGAATAGTGTTTCTCAGGGAGGCAGGGCCTGAAAACTGATTCTGTCTCTGCTCTGTTCCTGTGTTTTTCCTCGTGGGGAAGGCTGTTGGCTTATTGGAAACAATGAAGTCAAGTATTTCTCTCTCTTTTTTTTTAATTTTTAAAAGCCCTTTATTTTTTTTTCTATTTCAAAACTGACAATCATGATTGAGAAATTTTTATACTATAGGTGGCAAATCAAAATTACCAAGGACAAACTTCTGAAAGGAAAAATAACATATATAGGAAACAAGTTCTGATTGTTCAAATGATCAGAGTATAAAATCAATAGTCAAATTTCTTATTTTCTAAGATTTCAAAGAACTACTGCCCATGACAGTGCAATGGCTTATGCTACAATCATAAAAAAACAGTCTGCCAACACAGATTTTAGCACTTTTATCTTAGATGTACTTGTTCACAAGTTTACATCAAAGCAGGACCTTCCTTTGGGATTGTTTCACAATATAGTATTTCTCTGATTAAATATGGTTGTTGAAATAATGAACCACCTTCCAAGCTCAGCCGGTCTTCCTAACCCTTTATAACGGGCAGGCCACGTATATAACACACCAAAAAACTAGCAAAATTAGCCCAAAAAGATAATCTCATAAAAACTCTTGTGCTACTTTATCTGGAAATTTAATGTTAGATAATGGAATGTTTTATTATTCTGTTACAGAACCAATAATATAGAATTTCAAGTATTTTATTACCTCAAATGTTATAGTTATCACTGCATATATGCTTGAACGTTTACACCCATACAAAGATACCAAAACACATGAAACCTCAATGAAACTCAATAAAGATCATTTTTATATATTTCAGAAACATTAGTCAGAGTTAAGGAAGTTAAGTATTTCTTGACAGGAAGGTTAGGAGTTAGAACAGGGAGGGAGAGGTATTATCATGTAGTGGAAAGAAATAGAAGGGAATGGCCCTGATTTGAATCTCAACTTTATTACTTTTACTATCCATGAGCAGGGTAGACAGTGGCTGTCTCAAGAAATGTGTAGCTAGATTGGTGATTGGTGAGTTTTTGCTTCCTAAAAGTGTTCTCCTCTGACTACAACTTCCATGCGTTCTGGGCTAAGAGGTAGAATGTAAGCTCCTTGAGGGCAGGCACAATTTCATTTTTGTCTTTGTAGCCCCAGAAGCTAGTACAAGGCCTTGAAAGCAGGAGTTGCTTAAGAAATGTTTGGTGGATATTTTTAAATCCTTACTTTCCATTTAGGAATCAATACTCTATATTGGTTCCAAGGCAAAAGAACGGTAAAGGCCAGGCAACAGGGGTTAAGAGACTTGCCAGGATTACATAGCTAAGGAAGTGTCTGAAGCAAAATTTGAACCCAAGACCTCTCATTTGTAGGCCTGACTCTCAATTCATTGAGCCATCTAGCTGCCCCTTGGTCTGTCTCAAAAGAAAGTGAATTCATTGTCATGGGACAGATTCAAGCAAAGATTCAATGCCCACCTTTTGCAAAGGTTGCAGAAGATACTCCTCAGGGATGAGTCAGACACTCATCCTCCAAGGCCCCAACCAGTATAGAATTCTCTGATTCTCTGGAATTCTAATAGGTAGAAAGCATCTCAGATTGGGAAGAAAGCATGAGGAATGTCCAAAGGTACTAGGGTTCTGTTCCTAAGGTGACGAAGAACCCAGCCTGACTGAAGCACAATTTCCACAGGAGAGCAGGACATGAGCTTTGACAAAAAAGCTTGAGAAGATTTGTGTGAACAGATGCAAAGGAAAGGAATTATAATGAGAGCTAGCGATATGAGATAGAAGAGATATAAGAAAGGCACTTGAGTCCATATGCTTCACCAGACTGCCAATGGGGCCCATAATACAAAAAAAAAAAAAAAAAAAAAAAGATTGGGTCTCTGTTATAAAAGATGATTCTCTAGTAAGGAGAGAAAAGAAAGGTTCATTGGGAATTTTTGAGATGTAAAAACAAATAAAAATCAATATAGATTTATTTCTTATAAAAAAAGACAATGTTAGAAAGGGGCCAGTAGAGGAGGGTCTTAAGCAACAAAAACAAAGAATTAGTTAATAATAATCAGAGAAGATTTTTGAAAATTCAGTGACACAATGAAAGTGACATTGAATCTTATATTTGAGCACAATAGTATTCCATCACCAACATATACCACAATTTGTTCAGCCATTCCAAGTATCAACTCCAAACTCCCAAGATGAGGGAAGTGGGTTTAGGTAGCAATTTGTCTTAAAAACAATCTGGGGTTTAAGGGAATTACAAGTTCAATATGAGTCAGCAATCTGATATGTTTTAGCCAAAAAATAAAGCTAATTTGATGTGGGGCTATGTTAAAAGAGACACAAGCTTTAGGAATCAGGAGAGAATGGTCCCTCCATATTCTGCCCTGGTCAGACCACTTCTGGAAGATAGGGTCGAGTTCTCGATGATAAAGATTACTAGGAGGGACATTGCCACCTTCTGAAAACTCTCCACTTTAGAGACTAGCATGGTTAAGAGCTCTGAATCCATGCCATGTGAAGATCTCTTGAAGGAATTGGGGATGTTTATCTTGGAGAAGAGAAAGCAAACCAGGGAAGGGGAGTGGGGGACATGGTGGCTTCCTTTAAGTATTTAAAGAATTGGGGGTGGGGAGGGTAGATGAATTCTATTTGGCTCCAGAGGACAGAACCAGGAGCATTGAGTGGGAATTGCAAAAAGGAAAATTTAGATGTAATGTCAGGAGGAACTCTGAATGTGCAGGATGAGCAGCCTCAGTAGGTAGTGGGTTCCCCTTCCCTAATGGAGGTCCTCTGGCAGAGGCTGGGTGACCATTGGTTACATATACTATAATGGAGATTTCATTTCAGGTATGGTTTGGATTAAACCGCCAGGGTTCTCCATCCCTCATCCCTTTGCCAGAAACTCTTCAATTCATGCAGACGGATGGAAGCCGGAGAGCAGGGATTTTAGCAAGGAGGTTGTCTGTCACTAGGCTTGCTGCCCTTATCACAGCCTAACTCCCTATGGCTTCTGGGCTTCCTTTCTGTATACCATGTTGAGCAGATACCAGGAGCTATCCTGGGAGGAGCGGCCCCTGGGCTCTCTAGAGTCTTGGTGCCAGAATGTCATGGTGGCAGGCTCTTGTCTCTGGGGACTCTCCAGGCAGAGAAGGATCCCAGAGAAACATTGGTTGGAAAGGGCTAGAATTTTCCAGGTGAGGAACTGGGAGGAAAAGGGAGAGAATTCTTGTATGCCCTTAAAGACATCAAAACAATCTTTGTGTGGCCTCAGTCGTCCCCTTCCTGGTCACCGGAGCAGCTTATCATCTATGAAAAATCACCCAGGGAAATCATTTAGAAAAGGATCTCCCTTAGAAGCTGCTAGCACTGAGCCACCATAAATGCCTCCCCACAGGGGTTTGGGGGGGGGTGAAGGGGAAAGTAAAAACATGAATCATGTAACCATGGAAAATTTGTCTAATAAATAAAAAAATAAAGGATATTATATATACTTATCCCCCACCATATAAATAAATAAATGCCTCCCCACAGTGCTTCCAGGAAAAGGGGGACACTGCTTTACAGAGAATGCATGTAGTGGAATGTACTTGGACTAATCAGGAAACTGGAATTCTGGTTCTGGATGATGTGTGACCTTGGGCAAGTCATTTCCCCCCCCTCTCTGGGAGTCTTTTTCCTCCTCTGTAAAATGAGTGGAATTGGACTAAATCATCCCTAAGGAATCTTTGAGCGCCAATCTTTTGAATTCTAATTCTGAATTCCTTTCTGTTCGTTCTCTTTGCTCTGTAAACTATTCTGTCTATAAAGTTCCATGAATTGAAGTCTTTATTTAAAGTACTGGGTCCATTAGAATGTTTTTGAGTATGTGCATTGAATCTTATTGTACATCATTAGAAATTAAAGCAGACTATTTTAATATAAAAAAACTCAAAAAAAAATAAAGTACTGGGTCCTCAGGCTTGTGCTAAGCTATAGACTCTATAGTATATAGTAGAATATAGAGGGAATCGGGGAAGTCTAATCAATCAGTGAACATTCATTAAGGGCCTGCTATGTGCCAAGCACTTTTTTAAGCCCTGGAGACATAAAAAGAGGCAAAAGACAGTCCCTGCCCTCAAGGAGCTTACAATCGAATGGCAACTGAAGCCTGTATCCTGTGAGAGCTCACAATCTAGCTGGTGGACATTAGGCTTTCACTCATGAAACGGTTAAATGGGGGGCAGCTGGGTGGCTCAGTGGTTTGAGAGCCAGGTCCAGAGATGGGAGGTCCTGGATTCAAATCTGGCCTCAGACATGTCCCAACTGTATGACCCTGGGCAAGTCACTTGACCCCCATTGCCTAGATCTTACTGCTCTTCAGCCTTGGAACCATTTCATAGTATTGATTCCAAGAGAGAAGGTAAGGGTTTAAAAAAAAAAGAAAAAGAAACAGTTAATGGCAGTCTAAGCCTGTGTGCAATTCAAGGGCAGATGAATGAATGAGCCAAGCTGTAGGGCTCTTAGTTGAGTTGGGAAGAAAGGATTCCCTGACACACAAGAGACACTGAGTGCTGAGGGTGCAGTGGAGACTGAAAGCGTTTTAATACAAGTTCCAAGTGGAAGAGCAGGGTTCAAGGTTCTAGCCTGGACCAGACTAATCAAGGAAGGCTTCCTGGGGGAGAGGAGGAGGGAAGAGGAAAACTATTCCAAGGGAGGGAAATAGGAAACAATTCCTGCTCCCTCCTAGGAGCCCTCCCTCCCAAGCGCACATACCTCTCCCTCCGGGCTGCATGGTGATATCTGCTCAATGAGATCCCTCCCTTCCTCCAGAGCACCTGAAAAGCCTTAGTTGTGTGGCCTTCGCTGACAGCACAGCTCGGACAGCAGGGGTGGGGGTGGGGTGGGCCCTGGGCCAGGAAGCCCCGCTAATAAAAGGACCACTTTGTATGCTGTGGGGAATGAATCGGGGGCTTCAGTTTTCTGACTGTAACCCAATTGGCAGGTCCAGAGAGGCCAAAAATAGCCCCCGGCCAGGAGGAGGGGAGGGGAGAAGCCCAGCTCAGCTGGGAGGGGGGAATCCTGGGCAGGAGTGAGCCAGAAGCCCTGGTTAGGCCTCAGAATCTAGAGGACTCAGAGACAGGGAGAGGCCGCCGCGGCTTAGAGTGGTGTCTCTTATGCTCATGGGAAGGCAGCCTTGTCCCAGAGCCCAGACTGACAATTAAGACCTGTGCAACGGAAGGCAGGGCAGCTTCCCCAGAAAGATGGCAGCCTGGAGGCCACAGTGGCCTTTTCCTCCCTTCTACAGCCTCTCACATCATCCAACTCAAATGGCTCCCTCTGCATATGGCGGGGATAGATGTCTGTTCTGGCGTCAGGCCGACCTCTCTTCAAAGATAACTCGGATTCCTGTTTTCTGGGGACAAGAGGAGGACCATATCCTCCCCTTGCTGTATAAGAGGGATACTGGGCTAGAATTCTGCCTGTCCACCACACCCCAAATATTGGTAGTCCAGGGGAATGATACTTTGTGCCCAAGGATAAGAGATGTTTTCTGATTGCTCGTGTTGTTGTTCAGTCCTGACTGACTCTTCATGACTCTGTTTGGGGTTTTCTTGGCAAAGATACTGGAGTGGTTTGCCATTTCCTTCTCCAGCTCATTTTCCAGATGAGGAAACTGAGGTAAACAGGGTTAAGTGACTTACCTGGGGTCACACAGCTAGGAAGTATTAGGGGCCAGATTTAAATTCAGGTCTTCCTGACTCCAGACCCAACACTCTATCCATGGTGCCATCTATCTGCTCCAATTGCTCATAAGGAAGGGATGATACTTAACTTATTTTCTAATGGTTTATCTTCTTCCCACCAAACACTAGACCATGGTGAATTCCTTGTCAAAGTGAATAGCAAACAGAAATTGGGGAAGACAGATTAAAATAGAGCAATGATAAGAGGAGTAGAGAATCTCTGGCTCGAAGTAAGATAAGATCTCTGTTCAATCAAGGAGAAAGAGAATGATCTCCCCAAGGAGAGTCCAGTCTTAACAGCTGTTAGGGTTGCAAGAACAGGGTGTCAGGGGACACATTAGGCCTGTGTTGGCCAACCTATGGCACACATGCCAGAGGGGACTGCTTCCCTTCCTCTCTACACTGTGCCTGAGGACATTTCTTCCATCACCCACCCCTCTGCCCAGCAGCCCAATGGGAATACTTCCTCCCTCTCCTGCCTGGGGTAAGGGGGCAGCTCACATGAGCGTGAGGGACGCAGTTTGGGCACTCCATCAGGATATTGCTCAGCTGCTCTTAACCCAAGTGGATGGATACAGGCTCCCATATATTTCTTGTACTAGTACAACAGCTGGAGAAGAGAGAGACTAGATGCAGGAAAGGGAAGCTGTGGCAGGAGGAGAATGAATTTTTTTAAACAGCAAGGCATAGTCTTAACACTGAATCATAGATGCAAAGCTAAAAGAAGCTCAGAGGTCAGCCAGGCTATCCTCCTATTTTTGTTGTTATTGTTCTTCAGTCATATCCAGCTCTTTCTGACCCAATTGGGTTTTTCTTAGCAAAGATACTGGAGTAGTCTGACATTTCCTTCTCCAACTCAGCAGGGTGAAGTGACTTGCCCAAGGTCATATAGCTAGCAAATCTCTGAGGCTAGATTTGAACTCAGGTCTTCTTGACTCCAGGATCTATGCTTTCTCCCCTGCACCACCTAGCCTTCTTAACCCCATTTTTACTGACAAGAAAAGGGAGGCCAAGGAGGTGCAGTGATTTGCCCAAGGGTCACAGAGATAGGATTTTTTTTCCATTTAATAATTTTTTATTTTTTAGAAAAGTTAACATGGTTACATGATTCATGCTCTTACTTTCTCCTTCACCCCCCGCACTCCCCCCACCCATGGCCGATGCATATTTCCACTGGTTTTAACATGTGTCATTGATCAAGACCTATTTCCAAATTGTTGATAGTTGCATTGGTGTGGTAGTTTCAAGTCTACATTCCCCAATCATGTCCGCCTCAACCCATGTGTTCAAGCAGTTGCTTTTCTTCTTTCTGCCTACCCTCATTTTCTGGTTTTTTGCCACCACAAAAAGCACCGGCTATAAATATTTTCGTACAAGTCTGTTCATCTATGATCTCTTTGGGGTACAAACCCAACAATGGTATGGCTGGATCAAAGGGTAGGCATTTTTTATAGCCCTTTGAGCATGGTTCCAAATTGCCATCCAGAATGGTTGGATCAGTTCACAACTCCACCAGCAATGCATTAATGTCCCAATTTTGCCACATCCCCTCCAACATTCATCACTCTCCCCTTCTCACAGAGATAGGATTTGAACCCAGGACCTCTGACACCAGAGCCTAAAGGGTTTTTTTCCTTTTGTACTGAACTCTGTGGTCTTATCAGATCACAGGTCCTAAAGATCTGAATAAAGCTGAGCCTGGCAAGGAAAACTAAGGACAATAAAAAAGATTTTATTAGCTATGAGTATAGTAAAGAGGAGGTTTCAGAGAAGGCATGGAGCTTGCACTTTGTAGCCAGGACCATGAGAATAGATCCAAGAGAAGGAAGAACTACTCAACTCCTGGTTTGCTTCTCCAACAAGGGCAACTTCTCAACTGGAAAGGACAAAAAAAGGATGAAAAGAAGAGATTACATAGAATTAAAACCTAAGTAGGGAGATAGTAAAAGTATGTCAGTTAGCCTCCACGATGCTTATGACCAGAGGAATGGACATGTGTGATGGCTGAGCCCCGGCCAGTGATCTCCTGTTCAGAACAGGGGAACGGCTTTAAGCCTGGAGGAAGCCAGGAGTTGTCTTGGTTTTTTTTAACCCCTTGTTAGCTGTGAATCAATTCTAAATATTGGTTTCAAGGCAGAAGAGCAGTATGGGCTAGGCAATGGGGGTTAAGTGACTTGCCCAGGGTCACACAGGCAGAAAATATCTGAGTCCAAATTTGAACCCAGAACCTCCCATCTCTACGTCTGGCTCTCAATCCACTGAGCCATCCAGCTGCCCCTTGCAGGGTGGATTATTAAAGAGATAGTGCACAACCAGAAAAGAAAGCAGTAAGCATGAAGACCCAGTTTTGCCCATTAAACTCATTGTCTTTTCTGACAGTGTTACTGCACAGAAAGAACAGGTAACGCTGTCAATGTAATTTGCCCAGATTTTAGCAAAGCATTTGTCTAAGTTCCTCCCGCCTTGCATGTGGATGAGTTGGAGATTTGTGGGCCCAAGAACAGAGCATGTAGGGAGTTTCAGAACTGGTTAAATGGCCAAACTCCAAGAACAGTCCTTAATAGCTCTGTGTCCACTTGGAACGAGGTCTCTGGCAGAGGGCCTCCGTGATCTGTCCTTGTCCCCGGGCCGTTTAACATTTTACCAAGCGCTTGGCTAGAGGCATGTCAGACAGAGCTGCGATGTGCCCTTTTGTTTCACTTACCCATTTCTCTTCATTCCAGAGAATGGCAGGAGATGGTACTGGGAAGTGACAATTATGGGCCTTTTAAAAAGCATCAATAGAAAATTTCTAATGTACCGATGCCATAATATCAAATTTGCAAATGGCATGGTGGTAGGAGGTCCGGCTGGCGTGTTTAGGGTCAGAGAGTCAGAATCCAAGAAGACCTTGACAGGCCAGATCTAATAAGATTAAATTCAATAAATGTTTCAAATCTTCTATCTGGATTTTAAAAAATCAACTTCATATGTACAAGTAGCTAAGTACAGGATGGGGAGGCATGTCTCTGTCTGAAAACTATCTGGGGTCTCCAGAGAATTTTCAGAGCAATATAAGTCAATAGGGGTATGGCAGCCAGAAAAGCGAATATAATCCCAGGCCACATTGGAGTAGGATGTGTTCAGATCTGTAAACCACATATTTATTTAAAACCCTTACCTTCAATCTTAGAATCGGTTCCAAAGCTGAAGAGCTGTAAGAGGTAGGCAGCTGAGGTTAAATGACTTGGCCGGGGTCACACAGCTAGGAAGTTGTCTGAGGCCACATTTGAACCCAGGACCTCTCGCCTCCAGGTCTAGCTCTCTCTCCATTGAGCCACTTAGCAGCCCTCTCTGAACCTCATTTTAGGAAAAACACTGATACACTGGAGAATATCCAGAAGAAGGCACCAGGATGGTGCAAGACCTTGAGATGATGCCAAATGAGAACTGGCTGAGGAGTTTAGAGGACAGAGCTGGGGGCAAGTAGGCAGCTCAGTAGATTGAGAGCCAGGCCCAGAGATGGGAGGTCTTGGGTTCAAATGTGGCCTCAGACACTTCCTAGTTGGGTGACCCTGGGCAAGTCACTTAACTCTCATTTACCTAGCCCTTAACACTCTTCTGACTTGGAACCAATACACAATATTGACTATGAGACATAAGATAAAGGTTATTTAAAATTAAAAAGAGAAAAGAAGAGAAAAGAAAAGAAAAGGAAAGAAAAGAAAAGAAAAGAAAAGAAAAGAAAAGAAAGGAAAGGAAAAGAAAAGAAAAGAAAAGAAAAGAAAAGAAAAGAAAAGAAAAGAAAAGAAAAGAAAAGAAAAAAGAGCTGTTTAGTCTGGAATGAGATGTATTGGAGGCAAATGGGGAATAGACACCATAGCAATCTTGACATATTTAAAAAGGTGATCCCATGAAAGATAAATCTGACTTCTGATGGCCTTCTTGGGTCTGATGGGAGGAAAAGCTTCTTAACCTTTAGAGTTATCCAAAAGTGGAATGTGCTACCTGAAGAGAGAGTGGATTCTCTCTTATGGGAGATCTAAGGAAAGCTGAATGACTACTTGATGGCAATATTATCGAAGAGATCTTCAAATCTGGGTTGTAGATAATAGCCGAGAGCTCTTCCAGTTATGACTGAGAGTCACTGAGGATTTTTAATTTTCGGTGTAGTGATGTGCTCAGAGCTGAACTTTAGGTAGACTCTCTGGACAGCTTTCAGCGCCCTCAAGAGTTAGGCTCTGGCCTGTGTCCAACTTCTCTTCCTTTCCCCAGGAATATCCCCAACCTCTCCTTCTGCACATTCTACCCATCTTCCAAGGCCCACATGTAAGAGGAGGATTCCTTAACTCTTCAGTCTCTTAGCTCATCCCCCTCTTTGCACTATGCTGGCTACCATATTTCTTATTATTGTTCAGGTGTTTTTCAGATATGTCTGACTCTTCATGACCTCATTTGGAGTTTTCTTGGCAAGGATATTGGAGTGATTTACCATTTCCTTCTCCAGCTGACTTTATAGATGAGGAAACTGAAGCAAACAGAGCTAAGTGACTTGCCCAGGGTCACACAGCTGGTGTCTGAGGTCAGAGTTGAACTCAGGAAGAGGAGTATTCCTGATTCCAAGCCCAATATTCTATCCATGGTGCCACTCAGCTACCTACTATATTGCTTAACACCTCGCTATTTCGTGTTTGGGAACCTTGTATTCTCAAGGAGACTTCGAGCTCTTTGAGGGTGGTGACCATGTCTACGTGGTGACCATATCTCTTTACTTGGGTGATTCACTGAGTTCAACTGTATGCATAAAAGTCTGTGTCTAGAATGGTGGCAGTAATAATCTTGCTGCCCTCTGCCTTGGTTGGACCACATTTAGAGTATTTGTGTTCAGTTTTAGGCCCAGAATTTAGGTAGGACTTATATAAGCTAGAACAAAACCCAAAGATGGCATCTAGGAATATGAAAGGACAGGTGACGGGGCTCTATGAAGGCTGGGAACACAAGGGCTGTCAAAGGAGAGGAGCCAGGCTCCTTTCACTTGGTTCCAGGGGAAACTAGGACAAACAGGTAGAAGTTACAGGATGGCCCCTTTTGGTTTCCTGTAAGAATTTCCTAAGACATCTAACAAGGAAAGCTCTGCAAAAGTGGAATGAGTTGCATTGTGAAGTAGAGCTCCCCGTCACTGGAAGTCTCCAAGCCAAGACTGGATGACCATTTGCCAGAAGTATGGTTTCCGGGCACCAGAGATGGTCAGAGAAGACTTCCTGGAGGATTGAGGGCTTCCACTAGACTTTAGAGCATGTTTGATTGAGCTGAAGAGGAGTTGAGAGGGCATCCTAGGCCAGGAGGTGGAGGGTGGAACAGGGGAGAAGCCTACAGAGAGTATTTTCAAGGCAAATTAAGAGAATTACTCTGAACAGAGTGTGAGGGCTGGTAGGGAAGGGATGCAGGGGATTGGAGTGTCTAAAGGAGTTCAGTGACCTAATCCAGCCCCCCTCATTTTAGAGAGAAGGAAAATGAGGCCCAAATGAAGTCAGGCTTCAAACCAAGATCCTCTGCCCTGAATGATGGGAACTAGAGACGTAGGAAGGAGCCAGAGGTATCTAGCAGCCAGGTGACCCAGTGGATGAAGTGGGAAGGCTTGAATCGGAATGTCACCTCAGAGACTCACCAGGTGTGATTCCCATGGGCAAGTCATTCAACCTCTCTGTTTTCCCTATATGTAAGATGAAGATAGTAATAGCAACTCCCTGCTAGGGTTGTTGTGAGGATAAAAAGAGATAGCATAGGTGTGTCATGTGCTTTGTTAACCTCGACACTCTAGACAAGGTGTCCCAAAGGTCTTAGAGCAATTTTTAAAATCAGAGTTTTCGATTACACTAAGATTTTTGGGATGCCCTATATAAATGCTGTCAACTAGTATTTTTATCATCTAAATCATCTGCATGCACCTTGCCTACCTTAGCTCACTTTTTCCTTTTCCTTTTAGATTCTTCTACTCTGTAGTGTAGTTTGATTTTGTCCTCTGTTACCCTCCCACTAAGGTTGGCCAGCCAAGGACCCTTGGACTGTCCTCTCCCAGAAATGACAAAACCTTCATTAAACCCCATTACCCCTGGGGAAGCTTGGGTCCTGGTTCTCTATCACACCCTGTGTGCTCCATTTGATGATAGCAGGTGTCTTCCCGATCCTCCTTGGACCAGTCTTGGGGACTGGGGTTTGAGGGGTCCTCTGCATCAAGAACTGACCCTGACCAAAGCAAGTCAAACTTCACCTGAGGCTTCAGTGGTTCTCAGAGAGTCTCAGTCTCTCCAGTGGTTTCTTTTTTTCTCTGTTTATATCCCATAGACATCAGGGTCTCCGTTTTTCTGAGGCCCCAATCACTTTCCTGAAATACCCTCAGTTTTAGAATCCTGTCTTCTCCAGGTACCATTTTTATACACCTGTAATTGTATTCAGGTCCCAGCCACCAAAACTAGGCCTTCTCTCTATCCTTCTGTCCCACACTCATGAGAGAATAGAGGAGGGTAGCCAGGTAGCTCAGTGGATAGAGAAGAGAGGTTCAAATTTGGCCTCAGATACTTCCCATCTGGGTGATCCTGGACAAGTCACTTAACCCTCATTGCCTAGCCCTTGCCACTCTTCTGCCTTGGAACCAATACATGGTATTGATTCTAAGATGGAAGGTGAGGGTTTAAAAAAAAAAAAAAGAGCAGGGGTAGGGAGTCAACTAGGTGCTCAATGGATAGAGAAACAAGAAGCCTGGGTTCCGATCTGGCCTCATACACTTCCTAGTTGTGTGACCCTAGGCAAGTCATTTAACCCCAATTACCTAGCTCTTGCCCTTCTGTCTTAGAGTTGTAACTAAGAAAGAAAGCAAAGGTGTTTTTTTTTTTGAAGTAGATAGTAAATGAGGACCAAATAGTTTCTGAGGTTTCTTGTATAAGATTAAAATTAATATCCAATAGCTCCAAGTATTATATTATATTATATTTATTTATTTTTAATTTTTATTTTTAATATTTTCTTCTAGTTACATGTTTCATGTTCTTTCCCTCTCCCCCAAACTCCCCTTACCCCCTTAGCTGACGCACAGTTCCACTGGGTTTTACACGTATCATTGATCAAGACCTAATTCCATATTACTGATAGTTGGACTAGAGTTATCATTTAGTGTCTACATCCGCAATAATATCCCCATCAGCCCATGTGTTCAAGTAGTTGTCAAGTATTATATTTTATAAGATTTATTAATAATCACTTGAAGTAAAAGAAATAAAAGACAAAAAGTAAAATCCTGAATAAAGAGAAGTTTTCTCAGCCACATCTGTGCAAGAAGAGAGAGGGATGGGGTTACACACAAACTTTATCTCTAAAACATAAGGACTTAATGTGAGAATGAAAGTGGGATGCTGGAAATTGGAATCCTGGGGAGCAGATCCTAATTATACACTTGTAGCTCTAAGGCTATGTCCCAAGGCTCCCCTAGAGTGCTAGGAGGCTGGGTTTGCCGCAGGCTTTCCACTTCATCCCCCTCGTCCCTAGTCAGGTAACGAAGGCATAGATTTTCTGTGGCTGGGGCAGTGCCCACATAGCCTCTTTCCCTAAATCGAAGGAAACTGCAGAAAGCTCCTGCGGAATGGGGACTCTTCATGGGTGTTAAGCGGTGTGTTGTACTCAAACCCTTGGCCTTAGGGGCAGCAGGAGGAGGAGAGTGTGGGCTGCTGAGAGAGCAGAGGAACCAAGCCTCCATCTCCTCCATCTCTCCCGGCACCCACATCTGACGTCAACTCCACAAGCACCCATTAACCATCTCTTGTGTGAAGGACATTCAGTTAGCAGCGGAGACACAAAAATAAGCCGGGGTTCTCTGAGATGCTACCAGCAGAGGAAGCTGTGTACAGAGATGGGGACTAACCATCAGTCAATACAAAGTCATTTCTGGGGGAGAAGGGAGAATGAACAACCGGGATGATTAGGAAAAGGCTCTTGTAAAGTTACCTGAGCTAATAATCCTCGAAGTGAACACCTGCCAAAAAAAAAAAAAAAAAAGGAATAATGAGAAGGATCACAGGATCATTCATTTTGCCCTGGAAGAGACCTTCAATGTTTGCTAGGCTCATCCTCTCATTTCACAGATGAAGAAACTGAGGTATGGAGAAATGGGTTGACTTGCTCAGGATTCCAGAGCAGCAGAACCAGTGGAGTGCAGCTAGCCCGTGCCATAGTGCAAAGAATGCTGGGCCCAGGAGTCAGAGAGACTCATCTCAAGTTCAAATCTGGCCTCAGGTACCTACCAGCTGTGTGACCCTGGATGAGTCACTTAACCCTATTTGTCTCAGTTTTCTCATCTGTCAAATGAACTGAAGGAAGAAACAGCAAACCACTCCAGTATCTTTGCTAAGAAAACCCTAAAAATAGGTTCTGAGTGATAATACATGTATAACCCAGTGGAATAGCTTATCAGCTCCAGGATGGGGGAGAAAAGAGAGAGGAGGAAGACAACATGAATCCTGTAACCATGGAAAAATATTTTTTAAAAAATTATATTAAAAAAAAAAAAAGAAAACCCTAAATGGGATCACAGAGTCGGACACTTCTGAAAAGCTACCAAACAACAACAGCAGCAGCAGAGCCAGTCGTCGGCAGGATCAGGGCTGGAAGCCTGCTGGGGAAAGATTCCCAGGTGGGTAGCCTCACCTAGCCTCCGAGGGGATGGGCAGGCAGTGGCATGGAGCTCAGGTGACCAGCCAAGTGTCTGGCAGCTCCCCTGAGGGCCAGGTACCCGACACCCGTGAGCTATGGAGAGACGACAATATGAGCTGCGTCCTGCCCCATCCTGCTAGGGGGAAACAGGGTGTGCTCTGTGTGCCCGGCCAGGAAACAGGCCACCTGAGCAGGCCTCTTTTGTCTGGCTGTGAGAAACCAGCTCCTTCAGCCAGAACTGGCTGGCATATGAGCAGTGTGGGAGGGGGCCAGGGGGGTGAAGGACGCTAAAGCTGAGCAGGGTATCTTCCCCACCGACTGGGGACTCCTAGGTCGGATTGCCAGCTTTCTGTGCCATCTTTGCCCAGTTCCCTAGTTTCTCTTTTGCTGGCAGTGGTCAGACGCAGAGGTCTGTGTCATCTCATACGTGCTCTCTCCTTGGCTTGAGCCTCCTCGGACCCGAGCCCGACCCCCCTCTGTCCCCTCGCTCCTAGCCCTGGAGGGAAGGCCAGAGTTAGTGGGATTTCTGCAAAGTTGAGAGAAGGGATTTGTCTCAGACCAAGTTAAGCGGGGCTAATCCACTGTGCGGAACCTAGATTCTTTGAGGGAGAGACTCTTGCTTTTGTCCAGTGCTTGGGCCGTGTGGATCAATCGTCTCCCTTGGGCCTAAGGTGCGGTGCTGGCAGCTGAGCTACAGCCCGACTCAAGCTTCAGTGCCTCCCGTCTTCCTAGGGATTAGATGGGTCCTGGAGGCTTTCCAGGTTGCCGTGGTTCTTCCAGCAGGCCACCACTTAAAAGTGAAGACCGAATGAATGAGAAGTTATTAAGGGCTTTCTAGATGCCAAGCACAGACACCCTGCTAAACGCTGGGGATACAGATTCAGAACGGAGACCATCCCTGACGCCATGAAGGTTTTTTTGGTGTTGGGTCATGCCTGACTCTCTGTGACCCGAGGACGCTAGCTCTCCCTGGGGTTTTCTTGGCAAGGACACTAGAGTGGTTTGCCATTTCCTTCTCCCGGGGATCCTTTTGTCAGGCCATCAGAAGTGACATAGAAGTCAAGATCACACCGCTAGGAAGTGTCTGAGGTTACATTTGACCTCAGCTCTTCCCGACTTTAGGCCTAGCACACGACCCACCAAGCTATCTAGCCATCCTAGGTGTACTGAAGTTAAGTGACTTGTCCTAGGTCACCCAGCCAGGACGTGTCTGTGGCTGGATTTAAGCTCGGGTCTTCCTGACTCCAGGCCCAGTGCTCTTACCCACCTGCCTGTTACAAAGCTTACATTCTGATAGAGACAATACGCATCGACTTCAGTAGGAGGAGGGGGAGCTTGGTTTGCAAAGCCCAGGGAATGGTGAGTGGGGCCATGGGAAAGTCTAAACTGTCTGCTCTAGTCAGATCTCATTCCAGAGTATTGTGCTCTGGTTTGGGTACCATTTTTTAGGAAGGACATTGAGAAACTGATGCGCTGCCCTACTAGAATAACCCAGTCAAACTAAACGATAACTCTAGTCCAACTCTCAATAATATGGAATTAGGTCTTGATCAATGATACATGTAAAACCCAGTGGAATTGTGCATTGGCTAAGGGGGATCAGGGAGGCTTGGGGAGAGGGAAAAAACATGAAACGTGACTATGGGAAAATATTCAAAATAAAAATTAAAAAAAATAGAATAACCCAGTCAAAAAGCCCTTCCTGTGCAAAAGTCACTTTAAGGAACTGGAAAGTTTAAAGAAGAGAACATGGGCCAGGAGGGCAGGATGAGAGCAATCACAGTATTTGAAGGACTGCCATAGGAAAGAGATATTAGACTTATTCTGCTTGACCCCAGAGAGCAGAATTCAAACTGTGAATAAAAGTTGTAGAGGCAGATTTTAGTTTAGCCTAAGGAAAATCTTCCTAACAAAATGGGAATTGCAGGATCATTAATTAAAAAAAAAAACAAAAAAAACCTTTACCTCCTGTCTTAGAAAAGTGACTAAGTATCAGTTCCAGGGCAGAAGAGCAGTAAGAGCTAGACAATGGGGGTTAAGTGACTTGTCCAGGGTCATACAGCTAGGAAGTGTCTGAGGCCAAATTTGAATACAGGACTTCCCATCTCTAGGCCTGGCTCTCTATCCACTGAGACACCCAGCTGCCCTGGGTAAATTGTAACTTCTTAACAAAAACCAAAGGTAGAATCAATGGCCTTGGATGCTGTCCCTAAAAGTGTTCAGTTTGGGGAGAATGTTACAGCGTGGAATAAAAGATTAGGCTAGAGCAGCAGCATGGCTTTCAAACTCAAATAGAAAACAGAGCCCAGCAGGCTGTGTGTCCAGTTAGAAAACCACAAATCACCATTATCTATGTTGTATTTTATTTTTATTTATTATGTTAAACATTTAAACATTTATATTTTAATCTGGTTCTGTTGCACTAGGGAGTTTTGCTGGCCTATAGTCTTCCCTTCTAGCTCTCCTCTCTCCCCTCCTCAACCAAATACCTTTTCCTTTCCCTTCAGGCCGGCTGGATTAGTTAACCTTTCTTTCTTTTCAAAATCACAGACTTCACCACCCATTGTAGCTAGCAAGTTCCCTCTCTGTCCTATGTCCCCCTGCCCTGTCCCAGGTTTCTTCCCCATCTCCCCCCACCACCACCACCACCTTTTTTAAACTAGCCCTTAACGTCCATCTTAGAATCAATACTGTGTGTTAGTTCTAAGGCATAAGAGGGGTAAGGGCTAGGCAATGGGGATTAAGTGATTTGCCCGGGGTTGCACAGTCAGGAAGGGTCTGAGGTCAGCTTTGAACCCAGGACTTCCTGTCTCTGGACCTGATTCTCCAACCACTGAGCCACCCAGCTGCTCTCCGCCCCAATTCCCTTTATTCCCTAAGCAGACAGGCATTCTCAGGCTTCGGAAGGACCCTTTCCTCTAGCGGGCCTTCTCAGCCTTTAAGGCTGGGGTGGACCTAGCTTTCCGTTGAAGGTCTCTGCTCAGAGAAGAGACAAGAAGCCTATGAGAAACAGGAGGGGAAGAGACCTGTCACCGCGGAGGAAGGGCAGGGCTGAGCAAGAGGAGGCCCCGAGAAGGAGGCTGGGATCCGAGTTCTGGTCCTGCCTTTGCTGCCTGCGAGGCCTGGGTTAGCAGGGCTGGGAGTCTGTGCTCTCTCCTTCCACATGTGCGTCCCCCTTCCTGGGAAGAGTCCACGGTCCTGGGGCTCTCCACCTCCATGAATCGCTCTTTCCTAGCCTGTCTCCGCCCCCTTGCCTGGCGCGCCCCTGGCCTGGTCCCGCTGGCATGGCTTATAGGTGGTCCCGCGTATGGGCATGTGCGTGTGCGTGTGTGTTCTTCTGTGCATGCCCAGCGCAGTCCCCCGGGTCCTCGGCGCCGTGTGCCCCGTCCATCCCTGCGTGCACGTCGCTGCCCCGCCGTGTGCCTGTCCGAGCCGAGCTGGCCTCCGTGATGTCTCTCTACATGCGTGTTAGTAGTGTCGTCTGTCTTGTCTCCCCCTTTAGACGGAAAGCACAGTGCCCCGTGCCGCCGGGCTCTCAGTGGATATGGCTGATGTGACGGTTGGTGAGATTGGCCCCTTGGCCGCGGGGGCAGCGAGCCCCGGCTTGATGCCGGCCCCTGCTTCGGGGACTCCCTCCGCAGGGAAGCAGAAGCCCGGCGGGTGCCCCAGGGGCTGCCCCAGCGGCGGTCAGGGCTCAGGGAAAGGGGATCACCTGGTGTGAGCAGACCGAGGGAGGTAGCCTGAGGGGGAGGCCCGGAAAGGGTTCTGGTCTGAGAGTCAGGAGGTCCTGGTTCTGCCCGCCCGTCTGTACTCACTCTATGTGTGTGTGAGAGGTTCCCTCGAGTCCCCTCTCCCTGCGCGTGTGTGTGCATTTGTGTGGGGGAAGGAGTTGGACGAGATGATCTCTAAGATCGCTTTTCACCTGAAAAGGTTATCTTAGGAGTCAGAAGTCCCGGGCTCCAGTCCTTCATGGTATCTCGTCACTAAACCTAAGCCTCCATTTCCTCATCTATAAAATGGGGA
Organism: Gracilinanus agilis; assembly: GCF_016433145.1. Taxonomy (NCBI): domain Eukaryota; kingdom Metazoa; phylum Chordata; class Mammalia; order Didelphimorphia; family Didelphidae; genus Gracilinanus; species Gracilinanus agilis. Next base: position 332,895,245 of record NC_058131.1, on the reverse strand, counting down.
GAGCTGGATTCCATAGCCACTAAGGCTCCTTCCCGCTCTGCTGTTCTAGAATGATTAGGCCGGGGGAAAGGGAACAGTCCCAAAGGAGGATTGTCTTTAAATACATTTCCCAGGCCGAGGCAGCAGGGGCCTCCTCCGCCCAGGGCGCGCTCAGCCCTAGGGTAAGCCAGGGGCCCTGTCCAAGGCCCGAAGGGGTGAGAGGAGGTGAGGCAGCCATGCCGGGCGGTGGCCCCAGCGAGAGGATGACCTGGCCAGGGCCGGCCCTGCCCTCGGCCGTCACAACCCGCCCTTTCTCCTCAGCCGCGGCACCCATCCCGCCCCTCACCAGGACCCGCAGCCTCATGGCCATGTCCCTGCCTGGGAGCCGAAGGCCCTCCACAGGATCTCGCAGGTACGTTACCTCTTCCAGCCCGTGTCCTACTTTCCTGCTTCCAGATTGAGGGGCTGGAGGTGGGGCTGGGATGGGGCTGGGGGTGGGGGTGGGGGGCTTGTATGGACTGGCCACTGGTTTCCTCCCTCCTCCTGCCCCCCAGGCTGACATGGGAACCATGGTTATGTGACTTTGGGGAATTTATTTTGCCTCAGTGCCCAGACCTGTCAAATTAAGGGATTGCCTTAGGTAATATTCAAGGCCCCTTCAGCTCTAAAATGTGAGGGTCTCATTTCAGCTGATCCCAGGCTGCCTCTATCAGTTTTTCTGTGTCTGCCTTTTGCCGGGTCTAGAACTCGGTCCTTTCTCTGTCTCCTCCGCCTCTCCGCTTTGTCTGCCTTCTGCCTCCTCCTTTTGGTCTCTCTTCCTCCCTATTCCCCTTTACTTGTTTTCCCCATGATTATTTCTATCTCTGGGTTTCTTTTCTTCTTCCTCTGTTTCCCTTCATCTCAACTTTCCCTTTCTTCCCCCCTTCCCTCTGTCTCTGCCCCCCTCCTTCACCTTCTCTCTCTGCCTATTTCTTCCTCCGGGTCTCTCTCTTCCTCTTTTCCTCCTCTGCCTCCACCTTTTTCTAGCTGTCTCCCTTTCTTCTCTCTGTCTCATTCCCTCTTTCTCTCCTGTGTCTGCCCCTCTCTTTTTCTCACCCCCTCAAGATAAAGTGAATGTTGGCCTGGTAGTCATCTACAAGTCCACCTTGGCTCCTCTGGACAAACTTGCTCTGCAGTCAGGGGCAAGAGTCAACACCCCTCTGAACTTCAGTTTCCCCCTCTGTAAAATGGGGATGGTGCCTGTCCTTCTGAGATCATGAAATGTAGATGGGGAGGAGGGAGATGTCCATGGTGCTGGACTGAGAGCGAGCAGGCCTGAGAGTCAGGAGATCTGGGTTTGAGTCCCAGTTCTGCATTGGATTCACCAGACCACCTTGTCTGCTACCTTCTCTCTCTGGTTCTCCATCTGGGAAATGGGAGAGCTGGATTAGACAGGGATGATAATAATAGGAATAGCTGGTGTTTAGATGACACTAAAGGGTTGACAGAGTGCTTTGCAGACATTATTTCAATTGCTTCTCACAATTCTTTTGGGTTGATAAGCATGAGTGTGATTATTTGTCCTATCCTACAGTTGGGGAAATAGAGGCCCCTTTCCCAAAGGAGAAGTACCTTGACCAGGGTCATACAGCTACATGAAATATGGGAAATTAAAATGCTTTGAAATGTGTAAAGCAAATAGCAGCTAGGTATTATAGTGGTTAGAGCGCCAGGCCTGGAGTCAAGAGGATCTGGGTTCAAATCTGACCTCAGGCACTACCTGGCCGTGTGTCCCTGGGCAGGTCACTTAACCCCAATTGCCTAAGTCCTCACTGCTCTTCTGCCTAAGAATCAATACTTATTCTAAGACAGAAGATAAGGGTTAAAAAGAAAAAGCCAGAAGGTGAGATATGTTTTTGAAAGAAAGAAAGAAAAGAAATGTATAAAGCAGCATATACCTATAAGGGATGTGTTGTTATTGGAGAGAAGGTCCTCTGTCTTTGACTTATTATAAGTAGGTTCTCCTAACACACACACACACACACACACACACACACACACACACACACACACACACACACACTTCCATTTTCTTCTTCCTCTTTTTCTGCTCTCCAAGTCATAGCCATCTCTTGCTGGGCTCTCGGCCTTGCCAAGAACTCTTCCCTCAGCTCAGAGGGGGCACTGGATGGTGGGGGCCATTCTTCTGAATGGCTTTGAAGAGAACACCACTCAGTAATCTGGAGACACGTTTTTCTTGTTCAGCCATTGTACTGGCTTTGTGGCCTGGGATGTGTCTGTTCTCTGAGCCATTGGAAAAATGAAAAGGTTGGATGAGGCAATCCCCGAAGTCCCTTCTAGCTCTGATATACTCATTCTTTTCTATTTAGGTGATGGGAATAAGGAAGGGCTGGTTCTATGTAAGGAGGCCTTGGGGGAACTATGAGGCCTGGCCTCCACTTTGTCTTCCAACTTGACTTCGATTTCCACTGTCTGTTCTGTCGCCCCTGTCTGTATATCCCCCATGATCGCCCCACAGCCGGGGGCTGTATGGACGAAATGGGCTGGCCGTGTTCTCTCAATGTTCACCATCCTCTGACACCCAGCTTGGGCCTCCACCTCTTCTTCCTGCCTCCAGGCGTACCTCACCCCCCGTGAGCATGCGGGATACCTATGGTACCTCCTCACTCAGCAGCAGCAGCAACTCTGGCTCCTATAAGGGCAGTGACAGCAGCCCCACACCAAGGTAACTGCCCCTACCTCCCTGTCCCTTCCCCATCCTGGACTTGGCACCCTGGCTGTGGGGGGCCTAGCTTTCTCATCACTCCTCTACCACTCTTCTGCTGTGTGACCCTGGGCAAGTCCTTTCCTCTCACTGAGCCTTCATTTCGCTTTCTCTAAAATGGGAATAATGATTCCCTCTCTATAGAGCTGTTGAAGCCCAAATTAAATCATTGTAGTCACACGGCAAAGGGATTTGGGCTCTCAAGAAAAGCAGAGCCTAAAAAAACTGGAACCAGATAACGTGAGATCCTGGGCCAGGGATAGAATCAGAAGTGGGTACTGCGTGACCCAGAGGGCATCATACAAAGAGGCCCCTTCCCCTTCCAACTGGTGGGGTTGGACAAGACAAGACGAGGCCAGACAAGAGAGCGAGCTACCCATGGATTGTTGGCCATGAACGTAATCCACACACCTGGCCTCCCCCTGCTGCCTTGATTGGCACTGAGGTGTTCGGGTCCGGTGGCCAGAACCAGCTAGGGTGTATGTCTGTGTACCCATGTGTGTTCACATGGATGTGTAAGTGTACATACGCACACACGTGTGAATGGTAGGTATGTGAACTAGCTGTACCTCTCTTTGTGCATGTGAATGGGTAGATGCACATTTGTTCATGCATCTGTGTGCGTGTGAATAGGTATGTGTGCAGGTGAGTCTCTGCACTTTCCTGTGTCACGAGAGGGTTGTGGGTAGAGAATCGTGGTGAAGGGAAGGAGGTGACCATGATGTGGGGGGAGTCTGCCACCGCACACCCCTAGGTCCCTGCTAGGCACCGCCTCCCCAAGCGGAGGGCTTGCCTGTTAGCACAAGGATGGTTGCCCCCATTTATAGAAGATGAAAATGAAGTTCGGAGAGGAGAAGTCATTTTCCCAAGGTCTCACGGCGCGTCGGTGGTCACTTCCGTCCTCGAAGGTGGTGACGGGGTAGGGGGAGATGACCTGGCGTATTGGCACAGCCTCCAGGGCATCCCTCAGCTCTGGAGTTAGGGTTGACAAAATGGAGGGGCAGCCCCTGACCAGCCACCCCGTCTTCCAGGCGCTCGATGAAGTACACCTTGTGCAGCGATAATCATGGCATCAAGCCCCCCACTCCAGAGCAGTACCTGACGCCCCTGCAGCAAAAGGAAGTCTGCATCCGGCACCTGAGGGCTCGGCTAAAAGACACGCAGGATCGTCTCCAAGACAGGTGAGCGGGTGCTGTGAGGTGGCGCCCCAGGGTGGGACGGGCCTGGCCTGTGGCCCACTCTCTTCTGGGCAGCAGAAGCACAAAGTGGCAACAGGAGTCATCCTTTGGGCCAACAGAAGTAGGTGGGCACCCTCTTGGTTTTCAACCCCTTTTTTCCATTCATTCATTAATTCAAGAAGGTAAGTACTTACTATATAGAGGACCAGATTAGAGGAGAAATTTTTAAAAGATGATTAAAACAAGGCAGCTTGGTGACCCGGTGGATAGAGAGCCAGGCCTGGAGATGGAAAGTTCTGGATTCAAATGGGGCCTCAGACACTTCCTAGATGTGTGACCCTAGGCAAGTCACTTGACTCCCATTGCCTAGCCCTTACTGCTCTTTCTGCCTTGGAACTGATACATAGTATTGATTCTAGGACAGAAGGTAAGGGTTTAAAAAAATAAAAAGGAAGCTTTTTTTTTTTTTGCTCGATATGAGAAAGCATTCTAAGCATTCAAGCCATCCAGAACAGTTGTCTTGGGAAGTAGAGAATTCTGGAGGTCTTCAAAAGAGTTGGGGTGGGCTGGGGCTTGAGAGGAGGGTGTTTTAGACTTTAACTACAGGGATCCGGAAGGCCTTCCTTAGGGAGAAGGGGAAAGGGGGGATGATTCTGAACATGGGGATTGATATGAGCAAAATCAGAAAGCCGAGAAAGCACTAAGTGCTTTCCATTTTGTAGCTGTAGCTGGATTTGAATGTAGCTCCCTTTTTTCCTCATCTCTCCAATCCTAGGAAGCAGGCCAAGTGAGCCAAGTCACCCAGTCTAGGAAGTGAGTAAAGCCACATTCCCTTCCCCATGATCCTGTGGGCACCTTAGCCCTGGTCCCACTGCAGACCCACCCCTTCCCACCCCTGCCATTTCAGTCATATGGTCTTTTTCTCCTTCCCTTGTATGACATCTCTGACAGCCTCTTCTGTTCCCTCACCACAGCCCATTCCCCCATCCCTTTATCATTTCTTCAAATCAATATTTCTCTCTGAGTAGGGGCCTTGGAATGGAACCAGAGTCAGGAGTAGGCTTGGGCAGGCATCAAGATGGCCGGGATAAGTGCTGGTGTTTCCTCCCTGGGCTCCTCCACTTCAGTGGGAAACCTGGGAGGTTTCCACTAACTGCCCTTGTCTATGCTACCTCCTCAGTCCTCCTGAGTGCCTGCTGCTTTTACCCCTTATTTCTTTAAAACTCAGTCATGTGGTCAGTCCCCAGAGCCATCTTTGACCCAACGGAGCTTTCTAATTGTTTCAAGTTCTTCTCTGAAGCTTCATAGCTCCATCTGGGGATTTGGTGACTTATTTCTGGGTCCCCCTCATGGTGCACTGGAAAGATTATAACCTCTTCGGTCACAAGACCTGGGTTTGAAACCCTATTCTGCTCCTTACCACCCATATGACATTGGACAAGTCACTTACCCTTTGAACTTCATTTTCCTCATCTATAAAAATGAGACACTTGGACTAGATGATCATAATTATACTAATAATAGCTCATATTTCTATAGCACCCATGTTGTGCCAGGAACGTTACAAATATTATCTCATTTTATCCTCACAGCAATCCTGGCAGGTAGCTATTGTTATTGGTCCCCATTTTGTAATTGAAGAAACTGAAGCAAACAGAGGTTAAATGACTAGGATCACCCAGCTAATGTGTCTGTGGCTGGATGTGAACTCAGGTCTATCTGACAAAATGACTTTAGAGGTTCCTTTCAGATCTAAATCTGTACTCCTGCATTTCTTCCCATTGGCACCAGCAGCTCATTTGGAAATGTACTTTATAGTTATGATCTCATTTTTCCTCACTACAAGCCTGAGACCTAGGGGCTATTATTATTCCCATTTTACAACTGAAGAAACTGAGGCAAACAGAGTATAAATGACTAGCTTAGAGTCACACAGCTAACAAGTGTCTGCAGCCAGATTTGAACTCAAGTCTTCCTGACTCCAGGTACCACTTAGCTACACGTCTTAGGAAGTCCCTCTTGGGTCTAAATCTGTATTTCCGTGATTCTTCCAGCAGGAGCAGGAGCAGCAGCAGTTCATTTGGAAATGGCACTTTAGGGGCAGCTAGGTGGCTCAGTGGATAGGAGGTCCTGGGTTCAAATCTGACCTCAGACACTTGCTAGCTGTGTTGTGACTCTGGGCAAATCACTTAACCCCCATTGCCTAGCCCTTACCTCTCTTCTGCCTTAGAATCGCCACTTAGTATCAGTTCTAAGATAGAAGGTGTAAAGGTCTCAAAAATGGAAATGGTACTTTATAGTTTATTAAAGGAACTAAAGGAGCTTAGAGATCATCTAATTCTATACCCTCATTTTACAAATGAGGAAAATGAGGTTCAGAAGAAGGGAAATAACTCACCCAAGGGCACACAACTAGTAAGGGACACAGCTAGGGATTGACCTCAGGCTTTGTGACTCCCAGCCCAGTGATTTTTCCATTGCACCACCCCAAGTCCTCACCAAAACTATAAATCCCCACCCCCAAAAGATGGCATCCCAGATTTCGAACAGACCCATGAGCTAGGTAGGTCAAGGGCTATTATCCCCATTTGCAGGTGAGATGACTGAGGCTCAGAGTGAGGAAGCAGCTTGAGTCAGTGCTAGGCTGACATTCAGCTCATGTCCAAGGCTCCTTCCATGCTTTCTCTTCCCGGATGATGTGCATTTATAATGTTAGAGGTTTGTATCATGTCCCCTGTCTATCTCCTGGTCTCTTCCTTTCTCAATTACTAGAAGAAGGGGGTGGGGGAAGCTGCCATGGGTAAAGAGAAAAGCCTAGACTTTGACTATCACTCTCCTCTTTATTTCTCTCAGCATGTAAAAAGATGTCCAGGCTTTTAGGAAGTAATAATAATACCTGATATTCACATAAAACTTTGCAAAGAGCTTTTCATATATCATTTCCTTTGTGCCTCACAGCATCCCTGTGATATGGGTATTACAAGCATTATTACCCCCATTTTTACAGATGAGGAAACTGAGGCTCAGAAGTTAAGTGACACAGGCCACACAGCTAAAGTGTCAGAGGCAAAATCTGAACCCAGGTTTTCCTGCCTCCAAGTCCAGCACTCTATCCACTATGCCATGCTAATTGGAAAAAAGTAACTTTCCACTCTATCTTGAGGAACTCGACTCAACAGGCATTATTAAGTGTCTGCCATATTTAAGGCACCAACTAATTACCAGGAATACTAAAACAAATACAAAACAGAAAAGGCTTATATCCACTGGGGGAATCCAACATGGACATGGCTCCAAAGTAAGTTAAAAGTAATTTCAGGATGGGAAGAGCTGTCATTGGTAGGGACACCCAGGAGAGACCTTGGGTAGGAGGCAGCACCTAAGCTGTGCCTTAAAAGATGCTAAGGATTTGTGGTGATGGAGAGCCTAGGGGTGGTGGCTGGAGATGGAATGCTCTGTCAGGGGAACCTCAAGTATGCCAGAGAAAGAGAGGCCATCTCCCCCAGCCCCTGCCAACAGATATTGCTCACTGTTAGTCAGGAATTTCAACATGAAGTTCCCTTAGTCATCTTCTGTTCCTCTGCCCGTATGCATCGAGGTCACAGTGGATGCTTGAAGGTTGTGCCCATGGAACTGGAACGCTGGCAGATCTCCCTGCCTGGAAAGGTTTTGAGTTCAGTTGTGGTGATGACAAGACGTCTTAGCCTTGCTAAGTTCAGAGACTCTTTCTCTCATTAGCCACTAAGGGCTGATTGCTCTGGCCACACCAGCTCATGCCACTGGCCCTTGGGGCTTGGAAGAGGGTGATCTTTGTGTGAGGCACCAGAGGGGGGTGGAAATTAGAAACTTCTGGAAGTATATGCCTCTTTTCAAGTCTGCCTCAGTTAAAAGGCCCATGTCCCTTTCCTCCTTTTAAAAACCATCTTGAAACAAAAATTATATGAATATTTTAAAACACACATGGAAAAAAGTGCCTTGAACTCAGTAGGCGTTTACCAAGCATTCAATTGAAAAATAACATTATGATGTCATTTCTGAAGGTGCTGGAGAGGGAGAATGTTCATTATGTTCTCAGTTCACGAGGTCATCTATGGCAGAAACCGGGTCCCTTAGGAGACTGTCTTCACTTTTCCCTTTAAACAAGTGCCCATTTACCCTGACTTTTTGTTTCCTGTCTGAGACAGATCCCTGAGTATGATAACAAAGTACCTGTTCCCAGTCCCATGAGAATGGTGGGTTTTTTTTAAATAGCCTTTGTTACAGCTGGGTTTTTGATGACCTGAATGGTTGTTTGAATCATGGGATCCCTGAAAAAAATAAAAAGCTATAGCTAAGGAGCAAAGGATATAGCAAATGTAAATATATTGCTAACCCTCCCCCACAACCCCAGTGTATACCATGACACATGGCTCCCACAAAATGCCCTGTGTTCATTTTCTCATTGCCAGACCCACTTATCATGTTGTCTCCATCTGAGGATTTGGTCTGAGGATCTCTCTGATGGATGCAAGTCAATCTGCAGATCAACATTTGCAAAAGCAACTTTCTATTGATCCCTTGTTATGGCATGTGCCCTGTGGATAGGCATCTCTAAAATACTTTTGCAAATTACTAAGATACTTTTAGTATCTCTAAAATACTTTTTTTGCTTTAAATTAATTTTATTTTTATATAATTCCATCATATTTAACTCACACTCTTGCCAGCTGTCTATAAACACTACTTTTAACTGCCCAAATAATGTCAAAGTTCTTTGGTGTTACAAGAATCATCTCCCCATGGAAGAATTATACACAGTTCTAAGATACTTTCAGGACCCACTTGGGCATGAAAAGTTAGCAGCAACAACCACAGAGCAGCATTTCTGGTGTCAGGCTTCCCTTGTTTGGCCCATTGAGCAAGAGGTATCCTGTGAGATACTTCAGCAAAATCTCCAACCACCTTGAACCTCAGCCCCATCCTTTCCCTCATGACATTGGCTCCCAGTCCCCAGGTCCATTTCACATATCTTCCAGGGCCTTCTTCACCCTCCATTTCTGAAACTCATTGTAGATTCCAGTGTTCTGTGTCAGACAAACAGCACCACTTCTAACCACCAACTTCTTCTAAGGAGTACCCTCCACTCCTCCAATGTTCCCTAATTTTCTCAGCAACCTTTGCCCCAGGGGCAGTCAGATACCTGGACTACCAACATTTATCATTCTCAATAAATTAGGCTCCAAAATGTCATTTAGCCCAAGAAATTCAGGAAACCCTAGACTAGGGCATTGACATTTATAGCTTCATCCATGTATACATTGAACAAATATTTAAGTGCCTACTATATCCAGTGGATGATACTAGACCCTGGAGGAGGCCCAAAGTTTTGAAGAGGTATAGCCCCAGTCTCCTGAGAGATGGCACTGAAATTTCTGGCTGCCATAATGCACACTTATGTGGTAAGTGCATGAGAGAGGTATCAGCAGGACATCCAAAAGGAAAGAACATGAGTACCTCAGGTGTAGGGATACAGATGTTGGAAAAGACTTCCTGGAAGAGATGGCATTAAATTGGGCTTTAAAGAGAGAGTAAGAATGCAACTGGTGGAAAAAAAATTAAGAGAAGACCACCTGGGTGTAGAGAATTTCCAAATACTGTGTGACCCTGGGCAAGTCACTTAACCCCCTTTGCCCACCCTTACCACTCTTCAACCTAGGAGCCAATACACAGAAGTTAAGGGTTTAAAAAATAAAAATAAAAAAAAGAATTTCTGAACAAATTCATGAGCAAAGGCATGGGATAAGTAAAATGCAGGCTGTGTTCAAGTGGTAAAGAATAAGTAGTATAGTTTGAAAGGAATATAGAGGGGTAGCTGGGTGGCTCAGTAGACAGAGAGCCAAGAGGCCCTGGGTTCAAATCTAGATTCAGACATTCCTTAGCTGTGTAACCCTGGGCAAATCACTAATCCCAATTGCCTAGCCTTTGCCAGTCTTCTGCTTTGGAATCAATACACAGTATTGTAAGGAAAAGGAAGAGAGGGAGGGAGGAAAATGAAGGAAAGAAAGAAAGAAGGAAAGGAAGGAAGGAAGGAAGGAAGGAAGGAAGGAAGGAAGGAAGGAAGGAAGGAAGGAAGGAAGGAAGAAAGGAAAAAAAAGAAAGACAAGGGGCAGTTAGGTGGCTCAGTGGATTTTGAGCCAGACCTAGGGATAGGAGGTCCTGAGTTCAAATCCAGCCTTAGAAACTCCCTAACTGGGTGACCTTGGATAAGTCACTTAACCCCAATTTCCTAGCCTTTTCCACTTTTCTGCCTTGGAACTGATTCTAAGATGGAAAGAAAGGAAGAGAGAGAGAGAGAGAGAGAGAGAGAGAGAGAGAGAGAGAGAGAGAGAGAGAGAGAGAGA
>NC_058131.1:332880506-332884831 GCF_016433145.1 Gracilinanus agilis | reverse complement strand
GAGGGAGGGAGGGAGGGAGGAAGGAAGGAAAAAAAAGAAAGACAAGGGGCAGTTAGGTGGCTCAGTGGATTTTGAGCCAGACCTAGGGATAGGAGGTCCTGAGTTCAAATCCAGCCTTAGAAACTCCCTAACTGGGTGACCTTGGATAAGTCACTTAACCCCAATTTCCTAGCCTTTTCCACTTTTCTGCCTTGGAACTGATTCTAAGATGGAAAGAAAGGAAGAGAGAGAGAGAGAGAGAGAGAGAGAGAGAGAGAGAGAGAGAGAGAGAGAGAGAAAATATAGAGTGTATAGAGGGGAATAATATGAAAATAATCTAGACAGGTAGATTGAAGCCAAATTGCAGGGGATCATTGTGATGTGGGAGAAACACACCCAAGTTTGTGGCAAGGTCTCACCCCAAGAATTGGAGACTCAAACTCCATTTAATCCAGAAATAAGAAAAGAATTTTATTTGAAGAAGTTTAAGGTGGTATAATAGCCTAATGGTTGGTAGAATAGTCTGGGAACTAATCAGGTAGCCATAGGACTGGTGGTCAGCCCAGGGGCTAGTAGAGTAGCCTCTGGAGCTCCTCTGTAGAGTGGCAGCTTCCATTGTAGAGTGGCAGCTTCTATCAAGGAGTAGCAGCTTCCACCCCCTGTGGATCAGGGTTGGTATATTTATTGGGATCTGGAAGCTTAGCATCAACCTTTCCAAACTCAGGGGGAGGTCTATAGGGAATAAGGAGCATGTGCAATATTGGGAGAGTCTTCTGGAATGTCAGAGTCCCCAGTGCACAAGTTTCATGTTCCTTCATTGTCCCCCTTGTCATCATTAGATCATTTGCCAACCAGGAGAGGTCTTACTGCCCTTCTAGGTTGAGAATGGGGGGGGGGGGGCGGGATGAGGTACATTGGAGGACCACTATAGATAACTAATCATTTCTAAGAACAATATAAGCAATTACTAAAATAGAGTAGGTACAAAGCTGATGTCCAGTATAGAATGTTACAGATCCAGTATACAGAATGGGTAAACTGAACAATCTCCAATTCCTGCTAAAACTACAGGTTTTGCAGCTGATGTTTAACCAGTGCTAACTGGTGAGAAATACAAGATTTCAGAGCATGAGGGTCCTGTTACTGCTGCCCACTGCCCACCCCCACCCCCATCAATTGAACATCAGGCAAAGGAATCTGACATTTATTCAGTTGGCATTCGTGAGCCATTGACGGCTTTAAAGCAGAGGAGTGGCATGACTACATGGATTCATAAGATTATTCTGACAGTGATGTGAAGGATAATTGAAGGAAGATTGAAGAAGAGAGAGTAGAAGCAGGAAGATCTGCCTTCTTAGGAAGTGGCTGAAGAGCCATACTAGGCTGGTAACTATGGAAATAGTCTTAGAGGCTTGGCTCCAAGACTTAGCAACTGCTTGGAGAAATCCTATGGAAATAGAATGGATGGGAAGGGAGGAAGAGGAGGGGGCAGAGATGCCGTTGACAGGAGGGAGAGGGGGAGGGGTGTCAGATTAAAAAGGAAGGTTCCGAAGTAAATGATGGGGCCCTAGAGGGGAGGAGTGGAGTCCAGCAGGTGGAGCACATTTCAGGGGAAAGTTCTATTTTGAAGAAGGGAGGGTTTCTGCAGCCTGCACCCTATTCTTGAGCCTGGGAAGGATAAGTGGGAACAAGAAAGATCTCCGGGATTCAGGCAAAGCCATTGCCATCCCCAAAAGGCACAGGTTCCCGCCCCAGCCTTTACTCAATCGGGAGCCCCACCTCAGCCTCTACTCCCTTTTCTAGATTTTCCGGGGACCCCCAACCCGGCCGAGTTGAGGTGATGAGTATGTCCCCCCACCCCACTCCTCCCGCCCCCCAATCTGTCCACAGGGATTCGGAGATTGATGACCTGAAGAGCCAGCTGTCCCGGATGCAAGAGGACTGGATCGAGGAGGAATGCCACCGGGTGGAGGCCCAGCTGGCTCTCAAGGAGGCCCGCAAGGAGATCCGGCAGCTCAAGCAGGTGATCGACACGGTCAAGAATAACCTCATAGACAAAGACAAGGGGCTGCAGAAGTACTTTGTGGACATCAACATCCAGAACAAGAAGCTGGAGACCTTGTTGCACAGCATGGAGGTGGCCCAGAACGGGACGGTGAAGGAGGACGGGGCGGGCGGCTCCTCGGGGGGCTCTCCTGCCCGCTCCCTGACCCGAAGCTCCACCTACACCAAGCTGAGCGACCAGGCCCCCGGCGACCGCAACGCCGGAGACCTGCAGAGCGCGTCTACCGAAGAGGTGGGCGATAGCGGCTTCGCGGCGGCCGATGACACGCTGAGCCGGACCGAACTGTTGGAGGCGAGCAGCCTGCTCTCTTCCGGGGTGGACTGTGGCCCGGATGAAGCCTCGCTCCAGAGCTCCTTTACCTTGGGCTCCCGCCTCCCAACCAGCTCCACCTATGAGAAGCTGCTGGGGGGCAGCGGGGGCGGGGGGGTGGAGGCGGGCGTGCAGGCCAGCTGCATGCAAGAGCGGGCCATTCAGACGGACTTTGTGCATTACCAGCCCGACCTAGACACTATCCTGGAGAAAGTAATGAAGGCCCAGACCTGCGGCCTGGCCAGCCCGGGGCCTAGCCCTGCCTGGGCCCCGGGCCCCGACACAGAGGATGGAGGGGCTGGCGTAGAGATGCCCTCAGGCTTTCCCGGGCCCATGGACCTGATACCAGCGGACCCTAATTCGGCCGTGGTGGTGACGGTCGGAGAGGAGCCAGCGGTGGCCCCAGTGACCCATGGCCCTACCCCGCACGTGCCCAACCTGAACCCGTCGGTGAGCATCGCCTGCCCCGTGGATGAAGAGGCTGGCGAGGTCGCAGCGGAGCCCAAAAGCTATTGGAGCCGCCACTTCATTGTGGATCTGCTTGCGGTGGTGGTCCCGGCGGTGCCAACAGTGGCCTGGCTGTGCCGCTCCCAGCGGCGCCAAGGCCAGCCCATATACAATATCAGCTCCCTGCTTCGGGGATGCTGCACCGTGGCCTTGCACTCCATCCGCAAGATTAGCTGTCGATCTGTGGGCACTTCCGGGCCTGTAGGTACCGGGGGCAGCTCCCAGCTGTGACTAGCAACCTGCTCCTGGGAACGAGTCACCGCTTGGTCTGACCACTGATTGTAGGTCTCTCTCTCTCTCTCTCTCTCTCTCTCTCTCTCTCTCTCTCTCTCTCACACACACACACACACACACACACACACACACACACTCATACATGCACGCATCATCTTAATTTATTTAGCTTTTCCAAAACATGGAGGCCATAATCTGGGTGGGCCAGGATAGCTTGGGGATGGCCTCAGGCTCGCTACCCTGGCCTCTCCTGGCAGGAAGGGAGGGTTCTGCCGCACAGGATAGATCTGATGGAAGCCAGGATTGTTGCCAGCTTCCTTATCAGGAAGGAAGAGTCCCATTGGAGGGGGAGAGGGAGGGCAGAGGACCTCGACTTCCATTCACCTTTTCAAATGCCTATCTCTGTCTGCCATCCCAACTTCTATCCAGGTGGCATTCTCCCCAGGCAGTTCTGTATTTGCTTTGTTGAGTAAGCTGGCTGGTCCTCACTATTCATGGGGCTACCTTCTTAGTCCTTTCTCCCTTGACCCTAAGGTCACTATTATTGCTTCCAGTGATAGAAGTGATTTGCCTAAGGTCACAGGACATTGGGATCAAAATCGCTTGGGAATGAAAACACATGACTCTTAGCTCTTTGCCTTGTGGGAAACCCAGGCTGGTTCTGGGAGGTGATGGGAGAAAGGGGTAATGACTAAAACTGCCCTAACATTTCTTTGCTTGTGGTCACTGGATGGTGGGTTGGGGCCAGGGAAAGAGACAGAAAAAAATAAATGGGAGAGACTCAAAAGGAGATGTGGGGCCTGGTTGGCTTTCCCTGCTGTGCCCCCTCCCCCATTGAGCGGTTGGATGGCTTGATGAGCCTGTTCTCAGCCTGGAGGATGGAAGGGGGCTCCTGCAGGGCCTAGGTCACCATGGGAACATATTCTCTCTTCATCTTACTAACTGCCTGATTCCCTTTCTACCTTGCCCCATTGCTTCTGTAAGTTAGATTGGGCAGGGTCCAAATTGTCCCTCTAGGTGTGCAGGTGTTCTTGGGATGTCCAGGGGACATCCTGCATCTCACAGACTGTATTGGAAGGTGGTGGAGGTCTCCGCAAGAACTGAGAAAGCCAATGGTACTCCAAAGCCATTTTGAAATCACTTTGCACTATGTCCTTTTATAATAACAATATTTTCTCAGAGGAGGTAGTTGGGTAAAGTTCCACCCAGATGCCAAGCCCATGGAGGGGGG
>NC_058131.1:332871386-332880476 GCF_016433145.1 Gracilinanus agilis | reverse complement strand
CTCAGAGGGGGTAGGGGGGTAAAGTCCCCCCCAGACGCCAAGCCCAGGGGGGGGGGCGGGGGTGGGGGGGGGAGGGGTGGAGAGGAAGAGAGAGAGGGACGGGCTTCTCTTGGAGAGGAAGGACTTGCTATTAGCCAGCACTCCTCCTTCTGGAAGTTGGGGATGAATATTTATGTCCTGGGATGGCCAAACCCCAATGGACTTAAGTGTCTGGCTCTGAGGGACAGAGGAGGGAAGAAATGGAAGAGAAGGGCCCCAACTCATGCCTTTATGCCTCAGGCTGAAAATTCCTCAGTGCAATAAGCCAGGGGCTAGGATAAAGAAGCCATGTTTTACCAGCCAGCTCTGCACAGGAAGTATGTGATTAGAGAATTTGCCGGGGAAGCAGGGGATGGAGTAAGAGCACACATACTTATTAGCCTTCTGCCTCTCCCTCCCTTATGCTCACACACATGTACACACATGTACCCATGTATCCATGCGCGCACACACACACACACACACATGTTCCAGGTGGGGACCAGTCACCAACACCTCTCCATCTTCAAGCACCAGCTCCTTCAGTGAAGTAGCTGACATTGTTTTTCTTCTAAAAAACAATCCACTCACGTTCAGTCTCATAATTGATTTTGTCTTCCAGTCTGGAACACTTGGAGCACCTCTGGGGTGTTAGGAAGGGTCCCCTGGATGTTCCATTCTCTAGGCCTGGAATTTCCTTTTTTTTAAGATCTGAAAACCTAGTCTTTGAGAACTGGGTCCCCCGCACACAGCTTGGGCTGTTTGGCAGCTTGACCCCGTTTACCACCTTTGCTTGAACTGGCTCCTCACATGCCCATTCCATGTCCTCTCTCCTCAGACTGGACAACTTCCTTCTGCATGTACAGAGGGATCGGTTCCACTTTCCCCAGCTTAGCCCTGTGTCTCCCCAACCCACAGCAGCAGGTGGGTATTTCTACTCATTGATCCTCTCCAGTGGACCCCTCTACAGAGGCCCCAAACTAGGAGCCACCTTCTGGGTCAAGATTCCCTGGGAAGTGGTGGGAGGGAGACCTCCCTTTGGACACTGGGATGGAATGTGTCTGGAACTTGGTGAGGGGACTGGTGAAACCCGATCAAAAGTTTAAAAGGCCACTCGTTCTAGGACCTGAGCCTCATGTGCAATGTATTTGTGGATCTGTGTAAGCATTTCATTAGACTATCCAAAGCTTTGCTGAGAAAATAAATGTATGATTATATTTGAAAAGAGAAAATTTATATATTTTTCAAAACCAGAACTTACTTGAGCTATAAGGGCTCTGCTACTGTCTCTTGCTATCCTATAGTTCCCTTGTCCTGTCCACAGGCTACTGTAGTAAACAATGAGGATCCAGCTGGCCCCTCACTGCCAAATCAACCCCATTCAGTCTTCAGTCTAGGCCTCTGAACCAGGAAGGACCCGGCCTCGGGTGTTCCCTTTGCGTGGCTGTGCCCTGGGCTTAGGGATGAGCCAGCCCTGTGGATGTCACTCAGCCCAGCTTGGGCAGATCCAGGTTTACGGGAACCATGTGGAAGCCCATGGAGATTCCTATGACCGGAGTTCTTTCTTTCAAGTCAGGGGGATTCCACAGGAAAGCTTTGACGGTTTTGGTCTTGGAAGGTTTGGGCAGGGCATCTCCCTGATCTCGAGGGATCTGCATCATGTGTTGGAGACCAATGCTGGTGCCACCATGTACATTGCAGGCAGGTGGCTGATGGAGGGTGTTAAAGAAGGCACGTGGAAGGCAGCCTCTTTAAAGTCAACATTTGTGCTGGGCATCCAGATGGGGCTGGATTTTATGCTTATAAAGCCAGAAGCTGCCGACTCAGTCTCCACGTCCTTAGTCTGGGACTGTCTCAGCTCCCCAGGGAGGTAGCTAAGGGACTCAGCCCCAGACCCACTACCCACAGAAATAAGGGATGATAATGGACTGAATTTGTCAGGGTCTGTGGGAGCCTTTGCTAGCTCTGTAGGAGGCAGGGAGCCCTCCCCCGCAATATGTCCACGCCTGCTTGTTTGCTATGTGCCTATGTGTTTGTGAGGTGTAATCTAAGACTATGCAAAGAGTTCAGTGCTATCTGCCCTGGGCTGGGAACAGGGCAAAGAGAGCTTCCTCATTGGTGCAGCCAGCCACCTGCTCAGGGCTCAATGCAGGTGGATCAGTGACTGTTGCAGGCCCCAGACTTTAGCTGGAGCCTCCTGTTCTGTCTATGCAAGGGGCACTGAGGGGCCTGGAAGGCAGTGCCCCACTTTCCAGGGAGATGGGAGGATTGGGGCTCGAATGGCTCCCTGGCCTGCCCCCACCCCCACCCCAGGTACTCTTGGTTGGTATTAAGCTCTCTTCTCATAAATTTGCTTCCCCTACTATAAACTTGTAGATGTTGCTCATGGGTTGAGCCCTGGAAAGACAGAGGCTCCAGACTTGTTGAGTGACTTAAAAGAAGGCTTGCCCCAGCTTAGGCAGAGAACAGAATAACCTTCTCCACCCCTCCTTTTCTCCATAGCTCAGGATCTTCTCTTTCATCCTTGTCCCCAAACCTCCTTTAGGGGCCTTTGGCTCCCGTGCTAGTTGCCTCCAGTGGGCAGTCCATGCCTCAGGAGCTGGACTTGGTTCTAGCAGGAATGGCCACAGCTCACCCATGATCATCGGTCCAGTTCCAGGTTGCTGTCTTCGGTCTCATCTCCGCCACTACCCAAACCGTGTAGCTTAGAGCCTCCTGCCATCTTGATACGCATCTGTGATCAGTTGCTTTGCCTGCAAGGATCTTGGGCCTCAAGAGTGGAATTTAAGACCATGTCTCCTAAGGGGATTACGTAGCCCTTCACCAGAATGCTCTTGTCTCCTACCACATACCCAGGCATCTTATCACACTGGCCAGAGGCTGTGAACTGCCTTTCTCTGCAACAACTCCCTGGCAGTGGGCTTCCTTTCCTACCCCGGGAAGGAAATCAGAGTTGTGGGACACAAGAATTCCTGTAAGGTAAACTAATGTCACTTCTAAGTACAAGGGCTATGCTGGTTTCAGGGGGGGAAAAAAAGGTGGAATTGGGGAGGGAGGGTGTAGGGGGAAGCTGGGTAGGGATAGGAAGCCAAGTGGTTAATGTGAGGTCTCTCTTGTCTCGTTTCCTTTATCTCTGGTCTTTCATCCACATGGATGGAACTGCACTTCTGCAGTTCTGAATTAAAGCAAGCATGAAAGCCACCCCCAGTCCAGTGTCCTGCTTTCTGTACTGCGCCTCTGTAAGGGGGAGGAGGGAAGAGCTCAGTCCTGCCTTGTACTAAAGAGGGACTTGATTGGAAGGCATCAAGGCAGGATAGAAAGAGCACTGAGTTTGGAGTGTGAAGGACTGGAGCTAGAGTCTGAATGATGCTCTTTGTTACTTGTGTGACTTTGGAGAAATTAATTCCTTTCTATAAGCCTCAACTCCCTCATCTGAAATACAAGAGACTTGGTACCTTAGTGTAAAGTATCTTCCACATCTAAGCCGGGGGAGCTGGGTGGCTCAGTGGATAGGATGCTGTGTCTAAGGTCAGGAAGACTCATCTTCCTGAGTTCAAATTTGGCCTCAGATACTTCCTAGCTGTGTGACCCTAGGCAAGTCACTTAACTGTTGGTTCCAGTTTTTTCATCTGTCAAATGAACTGGAGAAGGAAATGGCAAACCACTCCAATATCTCTGCCAAGAAAACCTCAAAGGGATCATGAAGAGCCGGACACAACTGAAATGATTGAACGATAACTAAATGGCTAAATAGCTAAACCTTGTGAAACTTAAATATCTTTTCTTAAAAAAATCTGGTCCAGAGGTACGGGATGAAAACCTTTCCCATTTGGAGGAAAGTTTTCTGCAAACCCCTACCCCATCAGAAACAAATGGCTGTTGGCTACTCTCTGGCCAGGTTAACAGAAGTGGAAAGAATACTTTGGAGAAAAACCATTAGTTTAAAAAATTGGCTATTTTCACCAATGATTGCATACATCATCATTTATTTTGACACTTACTGTGTGCTAGATATTGTGAAACAAATGGGGATCCAAGTGCAAATAGCATGCTGATCCCTTCCCTCAATAAGCTTATATTCTAATAAGGAAAGAAGAGTTGTGGATATGGAAGATTGTTTTGGTCTGGGAAGACCCAGGGATGAAGAACGGAGCCATAGAGCAAAGATTGACGTCTTTTCTGGGGTTGTTCCCAGAGCTGGCCATGGGAAATTGTGGGTGTGGGAGTGGAGAAGGTAAAAGAAAGCTCCAGAGCAAGATGGGGAGTCTAGGCTAGACAGGAAGAACTCTCACCCATCCCGTTGTTCCATCATTTGTTCTCTAGGAGCAAGATGGGTCATCTGAAATTGACTGCTTTTTTAGTGTTGATTTTAATCTGTCCTTTTGGGATCTGTTTTTCTCATTCTCTTTGCTTATCATAAAGGGTTTCTCACATTATTTTAAAATCATTTTCAAGCAATCAAAAAATTAAGCATCAAACCTATCATACAGTAGGTGCTTAAGAAATATTGATTGATTGATTGATTGTTCATCATCATAGGGCTCACTTTATTTAAAGGCATTTCTTAATGTTCTACTGCAAAATGGCAAAGAGCTAAGAGAGACAACTGATCTCTGTCCAGTTCTTTCCCTTTTGATCTGAGGGTCAAGGTTCAAACTGACCAAGTACCTAGTTCAGTAATGATGATCAATTGTGACTAGGGCTTTGCCCAGGGGCCCTTTATCTCCCCTAGGTCTTCTGCCCAGCCTTGAGGTATAGCCCCAATAACATCAACCTCCTTGTCACCTCTACAACAATGTCATCAGTTCATCGACAATCAATTGTGGGGCAGCTAGTTGGCTCAATGGAAGAGAGCCATGTTTGGAGATGAGGTCCTGAGTTTAAACATGGCTTCGGACACTTCCTAGCCCAAGCCCCAGGTGACCCTGGGCAAGTCACTTATCGCTCATTGCCTACCTCTTATCACTCTTCTGCCTTAGAATCAATACTAAGTCTCAATTCTAAGACAGAAGGTAAGAGTTTTAAAAAGTTGGAAATGGCACAAACTCCTGAAGTAGCAAGCAAGGGGAGGTATTGCAGAATTGAGTGCTTTGGGGCATTTAACTTCCTGGGACATTAATCTGCTTCGATGTATCACAATAATAAATTTGATGCTTAAGTTATGAGGGGTTGGACTCTCTGGTCCCAGATCCCGTCTAGCTCTGCTTCTACTTTGAGCTAAAATTCTCCTATAACGTTACTTCATCAAGTTTTTTGCAAATATAATGTGAAATGGATTATATCCATGCTTGTTCCTTCTCTGCTTGATGCCTGAAGGCTCTAAGAGACTATATGAGTATTAGTATTTGCCCCAAATTCATTCTTCCAGGTCCATAAACATGAATATTTTGCTGGGGACTTGCTCTAGCTTCCACTTCTTTCCTTAACCCCTAGGTACGCATACGTTCCCCAGGACCCTGTCTTCCCAGCTGCTGCATCAGGGTCAAAAAGCTCCCTCTCTGCTGGCTAGAAGAAAAAGAAATTAGAACAAGGGATGCTGCTCTTTCCCACCCCACCCCACCCCTCCGAAATGGCAGAAGTGTCCCTCCAAAAGGGTTGGGAGGACCCTTGGAGGGATTTGAATTGTGGTGCTTCCTTTTCCCATCTCATCCTCTGAAATGCCAGAAGTGGCTCCCCAGGCCCTTGGCTTCAGAGATCAGGAACAGAATGATCCATGGAAGTATGCAACAGGGTAGCAGAGAGCCTGGGAACAAGGAAAGAGCACAAATTGACAAAAAGCCCTTCTCAGAGAGCCTCCCATGATATGTATATAACTCGGCATTTGCTTTACATGTTTCTGAAGCTTTCATGTCTCCTGGCATTTCCTCCCAACCCCCTCTGGGAGACAGATGGGCAGTGAGAACAACCCTCCACGCCTTGAGCTTACAGATTGGACACAGTGTTCTCAACTATGACATCACAGAAGTCCTAGATTTTCTTCTGATAACAGCCATAGAATGTCAGAATTGGAAGGGACTGGGCAGTAGTTAGGTGGCTCAGTGGATTGAGAGCCAGGCCTAAAGATGGGAGATCCTGGGTTCAAATCTGGCCTCAGAGACTTCCTAGCTGTGTGACCCTGGGCTCAAAACACTTAACCCCCATTGCCTTGCCTGCCATGGAACCAAAACATAGTTTTGATTCTAAGATGAACTATAAGGGATAAAAAAAAAAAAAAGAATTGCAAGGGACCTTAGGAATCATTAATTTAAATTTTATCTTATGAAAACTGAGGCCAAAACTAGTAAGTGGCACAACTCAAACTTAAATCCAGGTCCTCTGACTCCCAAACCACGGAATTCTTCCTACTCTACAAGGCGGCCTTTCATCTCTCTCTAGTCCTTCTTCCTCAGTAAAGTCAGTCTGAATTCTGTTACTTTTCCACCTGGGAGGCAAGATTGTTCAGCAAAAACAAGCCCTGACATAGGAGAAATTAGGCCTGGGTTCAAATCCTATCTCTGCCCCCTCTACTTGCTGGATGGCCTTTAAGAAGTCACTGCCTAACATTCTAAATTCTGAAGGTCCCTCCCAGGCCTGACATTCCACTGGATGCTGGTGCTCCTGCTTCATAAAAATGCTCCAGAGCTGTTAGAGAGGGTGAGGGAAGGGGTGGGCTGGAGAAGAAGTGTCCTTACTTTTTAATCATGTGCTCATAAATCACCGTGGGGATGATGGTGAGGGTGACCACATTTCCAGCTGTGGCCAGGATCTCTGTAGTCTCTTTATCCTGGAGCCAAGTTGGAGGGAAGAAGAAAAGGAGAAATGAAAAAAGAAAGCATTAGTTAGGATGCTGCTAGATGCCTCTGCCCACACTGCTGATTTTCTTTTGGTAGAGTAACACGAAGCTATCCAAGATTCTGTAGGGACATCCAAAACACGACAGCATTGATTGTGACGACCTCGGATCATCTAGTACATTAGAGATCAGTGGCCACCCCTTCCAGAAAGCCAGCCTCAAAGTGTCAACCCCAACTCCCAGACCTCCTACAGGGCCTGAGGAGCTTTGTGGGGATACTCTTTCCTTGCTCTTTATCCCTCTCTGCACCTTTCTAACCCCCAAACGTAGAGAAGAGCCTAAAGTAAAGGAAGACTTCACACAGAGGGAGTAGAGCTCCCATGGCCTGGTCTCAGCAATATCCAACAGATTGGTACCAAGTCAAGGTTGGGAATGGGAGGAAGTATGGGCAAAGAGGAAGGCACTGAGAAAATGAATGCATCTTAGCTCTCCCAATTCAACAAGCCATCATTATGATGTTATTGTGTGTGTGTGAACCACTAGGGTAAATGCTGGGGGCAATACAAAGTTTAGAATACACGTAGTCCTGGAGCTCATCATTTATTAGGGGGTGGGAGTTAGGGTTGGAGGGAGGGGCAAAGGGGACAAAAGAACCAGTTCTGCCACAAGGAAAAGGCCCCTATCAGCCTAAACTTGAGTGCCACAAAGCTTGTTGGTTAAATCTCACAGATTTTCTTTGCAGGAAAGGCTTCCCCAGGCCATGACTTCGAACTTATTTATTTGTGTTTTATATACAATTCTAATAAGCTTGGACATCTGGTTTCCCAGTCTACAGCACGGAAGGAGCAACCAATAAAGAATTAGACAAAGAGGGAGTGGAGAAAACTGCTGTTTGCTATGGGCAAACAGTGTCTGTAAGAAGTGATAGCCTGCCAGTGGAGGAGTCAGGAAAAAATATGAAAACACACACACACAAAGAAAACACAGGCCTGAGAACTCAATGAATCTAGTAGCTGGAAGCAAATGAATTCAGAGGCAAAGGAGTCAGTCCCCTTTTCTCACAAATCTCCTAGAGCTCCTCAATCACAGGCCAGCCCAGTAACAACCACTCAGAGCCCTTCAGGAAAAACAATAAAGGCTAATTTTTAAAAACTCATTCCAACAACACTCATTTGGCACCCTCTCTCTGTGAAAGACTTTGCGCTCAGCCTTGAACGGTGGCTCTGTGAAGGCAGAGGATTGTCCAAGACAGAGAGACAGTAATGATAATATGGCACTTCTCTTAATAAAATGTAAGCTTCCTAAGGCCAGGGATGGTTTGGTTTTGTCTTTGTGCCCCTAGCAGTTAGTACAGGGTTTGGTACATAGTCAGAGTTTAATAGATGCTGGTTGATTGATGGCTTGGCACAATGATGAGAACTCTGGCCTGGGAGTCAGGAGACCTGGGTCCTTGTCCCAGCTCCACTACTAATCCAGTGTGTAAGGGGATAAGTTATTTCTTCTCTCTAGATCTCCACTTCCTCCTCTGTAAAATGATCGTATTTGGGGAGCAACTAGGTGGTTCAGTGGATAGAGCACCCGTGCCTAGAGATAGGGGTTTGGGGTTCAAGTCTAACCTTAGATACTTCCTAGCTATGTGACCCTGGACAAGTCATTTAACCTTAATTGCCTGGCCCTTTTTGCTCTTCTGCCTTGAAATCAGTACTTAGTATTGAGTGTAAAACAAAAGGTAAGGTTTGGTTTGGTTTGGTTTGGTTTTTTTTTTTATGGTAAATATTTGCCCTGCTTACCTCTCAGGGCTGTGGTTAAGGCACCCTGAATACCCTGAAGGGGCTAAATAAAAGGGAGATAAAAATAATGATAATAATCATAAAATGGAGGGAGTTGAACTATATGACTCCAAGAATCTACCCAGCCCTAACTTTCCCTGTTTCTGATATGCCAAGTTGTCTTCAAGATCTGGGATTCCAAGATGTTCTGAGCTCCACTCACAGTGTTAGTTCTGGGTCATTTACAACTCAGTCTGAGCCTGGCTTTCTAGGCCAGGATCCTTAGGTGGACATTCTGTCACCTTACTGAAGATCCTGGAGTAGGGGAAAGGACATTCAGCCTAAAATTGCACAGGATGAGGACGATGACAGTCCTGGTTACAAGGAGCCCTAGACAGTCATCCTGCTGGCCCACCAGGAACAAAATACCTGTTTCAGAATCCCTGGGTTTGAATTTGCTTTCTTTTACTGTTTGCAGTGCTCTCTCTCTCTCTCTCTCTCTCTCTCTCTCTCTCTCTCTCTCTCTCTCTC
>NC_058131.1:332859951-332868735 GCF_016433145.1 Gracilinanus agilis | reverse complement strand
AGAAAGAGAGAGAGAAAGAAAGAAAGAAAGAAAGAAAGAAAGAAAGAAAGAAAGAAAGAAAGAAAGAAAGAAAGAAAGAAAGAAAGAAAGTTCCTTGTAGAAAAAAGTAAATTTCTTATAACAAATATGCAGTCAAGCAAAAAAAAAAAATCCCTATCTACACAAACACACACAGACACAGACATACACAGACACATGCACAAATGTATATTCATTCTGCACTCTAAATCTATCACTTCTCTCTAATGGATAAACATGTTTCATCATGGGTCCTTTGGAATCATGGATGTTTGTTGTATTGAGTGCACATAGCTCTTATAGCTTCCAAAGTTGTTTCGACAGTACTTTGTCTCTATAAAAATATTTGTCCTGGCTCTGCTTCGTCCATTCTTCATTATTTTTTCTAAAACTCCTTAAAATTGGTCATATGTATAATATGGATATTACAAACTATTCCTCTGGTTCTGCTTACTTCACCCTGCATCGTTCCATTCATACAAAACTTTCCATATCTTTTGGAATCTTCTCTTTCCATCACATTCATAGGCCCCAATTCATTCAGCCATTCCTGAATTATTGGACATCCTCCTAGCTTTCCTTTTTTTTTTCTATTGCAAAAAAGAGCTGCTATAAATAATCAAAAGAGAGCAAAGAAAGAAAAAAAAGGACCTTTATGTGCATTTCCATTTACTCATAAAGACACTGAGATAAAGAAAGGGAAGTGACTTGTGTAAGTTCACACAGCCTGTCAGTGACAGACATACACCTCAAACCCAGTGGGAGAAGACCCTGGCTTACCTTGAGCCCAATGACATTCTGCCCATTCACCTCACAGATATAGTGGTTGGTGAGGAGCCCGTTTTGGGCTGCAGAACTGCCTTTGACAATGGAAATCACTTTCCCCTTCTTCATCACAAAGCCCACAGAGCCATTGCTGTCCTTGTGCAGGGTGACAGTTCTCTGGAAAGGCCTAGAATGGAGAGAACAGTGAGATACGGATGTCTGGGACTCGAGAGAGCCCCTGCCCTGCAGCCTGGGGGTGGTCGGCTCACCTGTCCCTCACAATCATGACAATCTTCTCAGCTGAAGCCTTCTTCAACACTTTGCGGGCCTTGTCTGTGCTCCAACCAACACAGTCTCTCCCATTAATTTGTAGGATCTGGTCCCCAAAGCGTAGGCCCACAAGGGAGGCTGGAGTGTTGGCCTGGACCAACTGGACAAAAAGGCCCTGAGGGAAGGAAGAAGAACCATTTGACTGTCAGCACTGGAGTTGCATCCAGCCTTAAACATCTCTGAAAATTGTCTCAGGGGATGGGGCTTGGAGGCTCCTAGATTGAGGGATAGAAGGTGCTTCAGACAGAGGCTGACTAGTCCAACCTCCTCCTTGTTCTACAAATGAGGAAAATAAGGCCCAACATACACTCACCCCTCCAGAGCAGCAAGGTTGCTAAGTGGGTGGAGAGCCAGGCCTGGAGATGGGAGGTCCTGGGTTCAAATCTGATCTTAAATACTTCTTAGCTGAACAACCCTGGTGGAATCACTTAACCCCCATTGCCTAACCCTTATTGCTCTTCTGTCTTGGACCCAATAACGGTACTGATTCTAAGATGGAAGGGAAGGGTTTAAGAAAAAATAACTTGCTCCAAGGACACACATGTGATGAGTGGCAGCTACCATTCTTCTTATTTCAGAATGAGGCAAAAGGATATGTTTTTTGGGCAAGGTGGGGTAAAAAAGCTAGCAATGTTTTGTCATCTCCACACATGCCCTCTCCTCTCCCTCACCACAAACTCATATTCTCCCCTTTGGGTCTTTCTCTGCTTTGATCCCTTGATCAGGATATCTCCAGCTGCAAGTGTAACACTATCTTAGGAAGGTCAGTGATGGAAAGGGAGAAATGTCAGTGTGGCCCAGGACATAGAAGGCTTCACTTCAAAGCCCCACTACTTAGCTGATTCCAGGACAACCAGCACATCTCTTTGCTTTCTCTGAGTCCTCAATTTTCCCATGTGTAAAATGGGGGTAAAAAAAGTCTCTGTCCTGCCCTCCACATAAGAATATTATAACCCTCAAATGAGAAGATGTGTATTAACTTTTTAGCCACAAAAGAATATGTGTATGTCCATAATGGCTACTATTTAGCTAGCACCTACTACGTGCCAGACAAATACTATCTCATTTGCTCCTTACAACTACCTGGGGAGTTAGGTACTATTATTATTATCATTATTATTATTATTATTATTATTATTATTTCCATTTTACAAATGAGAAAAGTGAGATAGACAGAGATTAAAGTGACTTGCCCAGAGTCACACAGCTAGTAAATGTCTAAAGATGAATTTGAACTCAGGTCTTCCTGACTCCAGACCCAGCACTCTATTCACTGTACCACCCAGTTGCCCCAAATATCTGTACATATGCCATTCCCATAAGTATCCAATTAAACTCCCTAAAACAGAATTCACGTATGCACATGTGCATGCATTATAATCTTGAACAAGAACCTATTATCATTTTTATAAAAACCCTTATCTTCTACCTTAGAATCAATGTCAGTTCTAAGTCAAAGGAACAGTAGGGCTAGGTAATTGGGGTTAAGTGACTTGCTGGGGGTCACACAGCGAGGAAGTGGAACCTATTATAATTTTGAACAAGAATCAAAGTCTCCTTTTCACTAAGATTCCTTTCACTAAAAGTGATACCCAGAGAATTTTAGTCCTGGCCATATTCACTAAGAGAGAAACACAGATGATACTAGAATCTTATCTTTGCAGGCAAAAGGAACTGATTTCCAGTCCTGCTGCTACTTATTTCCCGAGTGACCTTGGAGCAAACTATTTCACTACATTTTCGGGGAGAGAGAGAGAGAGAGAGAGAGAGAGAGAGAGAGACAGAGAGACAGAGAGACAGAGAGACAGAGACAGAGAGACAGAGACAGAGAGACAGAGAGAGAGACAAAGAGAGAGAAAGAGAGAGAGACAGAGAGAGAGACAGAGAGAAAGTGTGCTAGCTAACTTCTAAGGATTCTTCCAAATCTAACTTTCTGACTCCATGATCTGTTAGGCAGAGAAAATGAGGGAAGCTCAGTGATCATCTAAGGAGAAAGGGCAGAAATTTCTGGGAACCCCCCAGGCCTCTGTTAGCAGAAGGTTCCACCATCCCTTCCTCCATCCCAGAATCTCCCACCGTGAGGACCCACGCTGGCAGGGAAGCATCTGAACATCCCTCGTCCATACCTTGTCGATGTCCTTCAGCCGAAGCCCCGTCTTCCCCCTCTCATCCTTGCACAGGTGGATCTCCCGCACACCTGGCTTGATCTCAGCTCTTCGCACGCCCGAGTTATTTCCAGTCACTGGGGCCACCATCTGACCTTGTAGAGTGGGAGCTGCCCCTTGCTGTAAGGATGGGACAAATCACCAGTGTCAGTGCCTGTGTCCAAGAGAGAATGTTCTATTCCCTCTATTTGCTAACTATGATACGGGAGGGATGGGGAAGGGGGAAACTGGGACTGAAAGCAGAGCAGATTGCTTTCTGGGTAAGATAAGGAGACGAAGCTATCCATCACACTTGGTGGCCCCACTCAAAATCAAAGCAGGAGACACATAAGCAGCAGAAAAGGTCGATTCTTCTATGTGACCACCAGAGGGCAAAATAGCCCCATGTACCTGAGAAGCTGCATGCAGTGGTGGGCATGTTGGGTATTCCACAAGGCATAAGGAAGGAGGGGCATGAGAGGTTTAGAGCTGTAAAGGGCCTTAAAGACCTTCAAATCCAACCCCCTATTTTTTCAAGGAAGGAAACCAAGGCATAGAGAGAGTAGGTGATCTGTCCAAGGCCTCATGCTTGGTAAATATTTGAGGCAGGTCAAGGGACTGAGAAATTTACAGAGGAAACCTCTCCCCTTGCACCAGAGGCTAGTCCATGGAGTTTCCTGAGGCCTGGTGTGAGGTCTGCAGAGTCTAGTGGTGACCGCTTAGAAGTGAGGTCAATTCTAGGTCTTTCTCCAGGCTAAATCCAGGACCCAAGAACCAATGAACCTTTGAGTCTGGCTAACATTCGAACCCAGGAAGGAGGTCCTAATCCTGCTATTCTTTGTGTTTGGGATGAGCCTGGGAGCCTGAATCTTAGGAGGAACAAGTTGAAATGTATTCAGAAGATGGTAGCCAGGATCAGAAGGGATTCAAAGTCTTATCATATGGGAAAATGTCTGAGGAACTAGAAATGCTTTTCATTCTAGAGATGAGAAGACCTAGGGCAGCAATGGTGAACCTTTTAGAAGCCACGTGCCGTACTCTGACCCTTGCCCCCTCTAGAGACCAAGTGCAGTGCCCTGCCCCCTCCCTTACCCCAGACAAGGGAGAAAGCACTCCCACTGTGTTGCTGGGCAGAAGGGTGGATGAAATGAAAAAATGTCCTCAGCTCAGTAGAGATAGAGAAGGGAGCAGCTCCCCCTAGTCCCTAGTAATGAACTCTAGCAG
Organism: Gracilinanus agilis; assembly: GCF_016433145.1. Lineage (NCBI taxonomy): Eukaryota > Metazoa > Chordata > Mammalia > Didelphimorphia > Didelphidae > Gracilinanus > Gracilinanus agilis. Next base: position 332,864,254 of record NC_058131.1, on the reverse strand, counting down.
GCAACAACTCACAGAGAGGACTCTGCATGCCCTTTTTTAGCATACGTGCCATAGGTTTACCAACATGAACTTAGGGGGTACCATGACCAATATTGTCAAATAAATGCAGGGCTTTCCTGGGGGAAAAATGATAAGAACTTGTTCAGATTGGCCTTAGGGTCAAGAACTAGGATCAACTGAAAAGTATTACCAGGAGGCAGATTTAACTCAATTATGTCCTGAGGAAGGGCTTATTGACAATAAGGGCTATACTAAAATGGGATGGGCTGCAGTAAGAGACAATGACCTCCTTCCCCATCCCTAGAAGTTTTCCAACAGAAGCTGGATAATTACCCCTTATCAGGGGTGTTAGAGAAGAGATTTCTGGCCTCAGGGCCAAATTTAACTACTTTCTAAAGTGTTTCCCAATTTAGGGATACTAGGATTCTGTGGACTAAAGTTGGACTGGGACTTCTGAGGCTGCTTTATACCACAATCTTCCTCCGGCCCATCGTTGCCTTCATCTGGATTCAGTCCTGCTGCTGAGCTAGGGACAGCCTAGGTCAGTGGCGATCCTTCCTCCCTGAATGGAGCATTGCCAAAGGATAGCGGTAGCTAAATAAGAACTACCAGCACCAAGCATGGTAAAAGAGAGAAAAAAAGAGGCTGACAGCCAAGAAATGCAGAAGCCCCTTGAGGTAGGAACCAAAGCAGCAGGGAGGATGGAAGTAAGGGAGGGAGGGAGAGCCTCCACACTCTGGGCATGGCCGAAACATCCAGACAGAGATACCCACACTGTCGCTTCCTGGAGTCAGAGACAGATTCTCTTGGACTTCTTGACTTGAGAGAGAGAGACCCATGTAACTTCCTAATTCATCCAAATTTGGGTACAAAACTAAAAGGGGAGGAGAAGAGAACAGAAAAATATGGGTCATGCACACATAGTTGTCCCTTGTGCTGATCACTTTTAAGGCCAGCATCCCCGTTTGGATATTAAGGAAATTTATCTATCTCCATATATGTATTTATATATAGACATATATACATACATGTATATATAAACACATACATATATTACAAATAGATTATGTATACACACATAAATTAGAGAAAATCTATTATGGAAATTATACATATGTATATACGTGTATATATCTATGTTTACACATAAATACATTTCTATTAAGGAATAGTTTTCTATGTAAATGTAGAATTATAGCTCTAGTCAGAAATTGAGATGTATATATACATACACACACATACATACATATGTATTATGTGTATGTGTGTACACACCCCCAAAGCTTTAAATCAGGAAGCCTAGCATCCAACCTGATCTCTCCCAATCCAGTTCATGGACAAATTATTTCTCTCTAAGGCTCAGATGGAGGGTGTTGAATTCAAATGGTTTTTAACTTAAAGTTTGTGAACTTATTTTAAATACTTTGATAATTATATTTCATTATAATTGATTCTTAAATTATTTTATGCATTTAAGAACATTATTCTGAGAGGGGATCCACAGACTTCCAGATTGCCAAAAGGGGTCCCTGAGAGAGAAAAAAAAGTTAAGAACTCCTGGTATCTCTGAGATCCCTCCCAGCACTAACATATCATGCTCCAAAGTCCTTCCCAGCTCTAATATTCTGTGTTCCAAAGGTTGTCCCAGATCTAACATTGTATGTTCTAAAGCCTCTCCCAGTTTTGCTTTTCTACGTTCTAAGATCCCTTCCAGTTCTGAAGTTCCATGTTCTAAGGTCTCTCCCACTTCCAACAGTCCATGTTCTCTCAATTCTCCAAAAGAACTCTCTGGAACATACTGAAAAGGAATAGATCTCCAGCCCTAAAATCTCAGCTGAGCATACAAGACTGTGAATGGACTTTGGGCGTTATCCCTGGGCTCCCAACAAAGTGAGAAGTGGAAGGATCAAAGCCAGGGAAAAAAGTCAATGGTCCCAGGAAAGAATGAATGAATGAAAAAGCACTTAAGTGCTTCCTTGAGCATTATGTCTCCGTGAACTGACTCTGTTACCAATTTTTCACCTAGAGGGGCTGAAGCTGGCAGAGTCTAAGTGAGTATAACCTTGAATCACAAGTCCTTCTATTTTCTCCACCACGCTCAATAGGACCATTCTCTTCCAAACATAGACTTGTCCTTCCAGAAGTCAGGCGTGTTGGCAATCTAAGCCACCCTCCTCTTCCCTCCCCAGAATGAGGCAGCACCATGCTATAACTTACCGGGCTGTGAGGATGAAGTTTCCTGGGCTGGGAGTGCCAGCATCTTGGGAATCACAGAAGCCTGAGCCTGTAAGAGTCCAGAAGCATCAAAAAAGAAGCTTAGCTTTTATGCCTTCATTCCTTCATGTGAAAGATCAAAGTGAGTTCCAAACTGAGGTTCTCTAATTTGATAAAAATCTAGATCTAGCCTAGAACTCGTAGGGAATAATAAGGTAAGGAAGATCCTAAAAAGAAGATCTAAGGACCTTTGAAGGTATAAATAGGTGGCAAATCAGTAAAACGTCACCAAAAAAGCTAAGCAAATCCAGGGAAAGGTAATCAGAAAAGGGAAGGGCAAGTCACTTAATCCCTACTACCTAGCCTTTACAGCTCTTCTGTCTTGGAACCAATACTTAGTATGGATCCTAAGGCAGAAGGTAAGGGTTTTACGAAAAAGAATAGCAGCTCCATTAAGAGCCAAGCCCATCCCTAGGCAGGTAGTCTCAGGCTGTCCAGGGCTAAGGCAACCTTGGGAAACATTACCTGATAGAATTTATCCACCTTCAGGTCTTCTAGTGATGGATACAGGACAGACATGGTGGTGTCCAAAGAGCTACCTGTGAAACAATAGCAAAATATGACATTCTATGAGATAGAGTCAGAGAGATAAAACAAGATTATACATTAACTGGTGGTAAATGTGGCCCAAGTCTCTGCAGCTATTGTGATAGCCACTAGGTGGCCTGTTGGATAGAGGCCAGATCTGGAGCCAGGAACAGTCCCAAGTTCGAATTTCACCTCATCCACTTACTAGCTGTATAACACTGGGCAAGTCATTCAACCTCTCTCTGCCTCACTTTTCTCCTCTGTATCTGGGGAGAATAATGACCCCTACCCGCTTGGGTTGTTGTGAGAATAGAATGAGTTAATATTTATTAAGTGCTTTACAAATCTTTTTTTTTTTTTTAAGCCCTTACCTTCCATCTTAGAATCAATACTGTGAATTGGTTCCAAGGCAGAAGAGTGGTAAGGGCTAGGCAATGGGGGTTAAATGAATTGCCCAGGGTCACACAACTAGGAAGTGTCAGAGACCAGATTTGAACCCAGGACCTCCTGTCTCTAGGCCTGGCTCTCAATTCACTGAGCCACCTAGATGCAATGGAAAAGTCACTTTTTATAGAACTTTCTAAACTACTCCAGGATCTTTGCCAAGAAAACCCCAATTGGGGTCACCAAGAGTTGACTGACATGACTGAACAACAACAAATATACCCTAAATGTACCATTAGGCAGAATGCTGAGATGATTACACACAGGGATCAATGGGGACAAAGTTCATTTGCATCTGAAAACAAAATGTGGGAAATATCTTTCAGTCTCAAACAGGACTGAAAATCTGCAGTCCTGTGGCTTCTCCAGGCTGCCTATGTCCTTTAAGCTCTGTTTGGGTTGGGTTTGAGTTTTTTTTGTTGGTTGTTTTTTATTTTAGCAATAGACACTTAATAGATAGAATCACAGAGAAGCATCTGGATTTGGAACAAAAGGACCTGAGTTTGAATCTTTGACTTGCTCCTCATGTCTCACATGACTTTAAGAAAGATATTTCCAAGCTCTGGGCTTCAGCTTCCTCATCTGTAAACAGAAAGGAGGGAGATGGGAGAAGCTGGACTAAATAGCTTCTCAGATCTCTTCAAGCTTTAAACTTTTAATCTTGCAACTATAGAGAATCGTTGCCAATCTGAGAGATTTTAGAATATAAAATATCAGATTTGGCCTTAGAAACATTTCACAGGAGGCAGTTAGGTGGCACAATGGATAGAGCACCAGGCCTGGAGTGTTTTAATCTGGTTCAGATACGAGAGAGGAGGAGAAGGAGGAGGAGGAGGGGAAGGAGGAGGAGGAGGAGGAGGAGGAGGAGGAGGAGGAGGAGGAGTTTCCGTCGCCAGTCTAGTCTTCCCAGCCAGTGAGAAGAAGCCGCGGCAGCAGCAGCAGCAGCGGCAGCAACCGTGGCCGCTGCCGCCGCAGCCGCCGGAGTCCTCCGGCTTTATCGGAGTGGGGAATACTCCTTCCGTCCCCGGCACACACTACGCACACACTCCACACATCC
>NC_058131.1:332840946-332857171 GCF_016433145.1 Gracilinanus agilis | reverse complement strand
GAGGAGGAGGAGGAGGAGGAGGAGGAGAAGAAGAAGAAACAAAGAAGGAAACAAAGAAACAAAGAAACAAACAAAGAAAGAAGGAAACAAAGAAACAAAGAAAGAGGGAGGGAGGGAGGGAGGAAGGGAAGAAGGAAGGAAGGAAGGAAAGAAGAGAAAGAATGACTTTGCAGAGAGGAAGCTCAGTGGATAGAAACCAGGCCTGGAATTGGGAGGTCCTGGTTTAAATCTGACCTCAGACACTTCCTAGCTGTGGGACCCTGGACAAGTCACTTAACACCCATTGCCTAGCCTTGACTGCTCTTCTGTCTTGGAACAGATACTTAGTATAGATTCTAAGACAGAAAGTAAGGGTTTAAAAAAGAAAAGAAAAGAACCTTTTGGCAGAAGAGGATAAGCCCAGACGGAAGTGATTAGCTCAGTGTCAGACAGTGAGGACTTGCTTTCCTGGGTCCCCTATACAATGCTCCTTCTATCACACAGCCTTTCTTAGTCTTCTCTTAATACTAGGAGAATCAAGCATGTCAATTAACACAAAAATGTTATAATAATTTTATTTAAAATAAATTTTTTTCATCCCATCTCTAGGTGACACCTTGGAGACACAGTGGATTAAATACCTGGTCTGAAGTAAGGAAAAGCTCAATTTAAATATGTCTTCAGACATTGGCTAGCTATATGATCAAGTCACTTATACTCTGCCTCGCTTTCCTCAACTAAAATATGGGAATAATAAAAGTCCCTGCCAGGGTTGTTCTGCAGGTCAAATGAGATAATAATTGCAAAGAACTTATCACAGAGGAAGAGCTATATGAATGTTAGCTATTGTTATTATTAAATGAGATAACTGTAAAGTGCTTAGCACAATGTGTGGCACATAGCAAGCACTATATAAATGTTAGTTATTTTTTTTAAACCCTTCCTTCTGTCTTAGAATTTATACTCTGTATTGGTTCCAAGGTAGAAGAGCAGGAAGGGCTAGGCAATGGGGGTTAAGTGACTTGTCCAGAGTCATGCAGCTAGGGAAGTGTCTTGGGACAGATTTGAACCCGGGATCTCTCATCTCTAGACCTGGCTCTCTATTCACTGATCCACCTCTCTTCCCCTATAATTATTATTTGCAAAATGCTTAGTGCAGAGCCTAGTCTGTAGTAAGTGCTTAATAAAAGCATATTTTCTTCCTTTCATTGTCTTACAAATAAAAAAAATATACTGCCCAATTGATACAGCTTGATCCTTTGAGCTATTCTTAAATTCTGAGTCTTTTATTAATGTTATTGAGTATCAGACATTGCTCAGATCTTTCTCTAAGTCGCAGCAGCCATCACTACCACACAAGGCCATGGAACCATAGCCCAGAGTAATCATGGTTTGGAGTTGTGACCACTATGCAACCCCCTGTCTTTGTTGTCCCCTAGATCACCAGTGGATCAAAGAGGAAAAATAAAACCCAGAGTTGGCTTTATCCCATGACAGCAGGAATGATCAATTCATCATCTCACATGCAACAAAACCATTGCTCTGAAGATGCCAAACCTTTTGTAGAGTAAAAGATAAGAGGCCAGCCTGGTCCTGCCTTTGATTTTCCAGAGGGTAAACAGGGGATGGTTATAGTTTAAGCTAGCCACTCCTTTTTGAATGTCAAAGGTGAGAAGACATGGACAGGACCAGAGATTCTATTCTTTTTAAACTCTTTGAAAATCGTGGAATAAGAGACTGGGAAGGGACCATGGAGCTCATCTAGTCTCCTGCCCAAAACACAGTTCTACTGGCTATGGATATTAAGCCTCGGCCAGTTCTCTTGCACCATGGATTCCTTCACCAATGAGCAATCAGTATGACACACAGTGGGCATCTACTATATTCCCTGCACCTTCAAACCTTGGTCCCAGGATCTAGATGACCCAGCACACTATAGCCCATTTAATGGGCAACTAGGTGGAGCACTGGGCTAGGATTCAGGAATACTCATCTTCTGAGTCCAAATCCAGTCTCAGGCATTACTAGCTGTGTGATTTGGGCAAGTCACTTAACCCTGTTTGCCTCAGTTTCCTTATTTGTAAGATGAGCTGGAAAAGGAAATGACAAATCACTCTAATATCTTTGGCATGAAAACCATAGTAGGCACTCGATAAATGTTTATTGACTGACTGACTGACTGACTGACTGAACCTCTCTTTGCCTCATTTTTATCTATAAAATGGGATAATAACAGCACTTATCTCTAAAGGGTCAAATGAGATAACAAAAAAATTTGTAAAAAGCTTATAAAGCCTGATATAGAGTAGGGGATCAACAAATATTTGTTTCCTTCCTTCCTAGGCTTTTGGCTAAAGAATTTCAATAAAGGGAAGCCCCACTACTCTCCTCTTAAGTAGTCCTTTGCCTTTTGAAATAGTTTGCATATTAAGCAGTTCTTCAAATCATGCCTAAGCTTGTGTCTTTGTTTCCTCTGCCCATTGCCTCTAGTTTTGTCCTCTGGACAAGAAGGGCATCCATTCCCTCTTCTTCGAGGTGCCCTTTCAAACACTAGAAGCCAGAGTCATCATTCAATTTACTTTAATTGAACTAATTTATATTAAAAATCTATTTGTGTAAGACAGTATGCTAAGGGATGGGGATACAAAGACATAAAAATGAAGTTTCTCGCTGTCCTCAAGAAGTTTACTGAGATGCAGGAGATCGAGGAATACAAGAATGTACACAGATACATAAATCTAAAGTATATACAAAGTAATCCACGGTTGCTTAGAGGGAAATGATGTAGGAGGTGGTGTTCAAATTGTGCTTTGAAGGAATCTACATGGGAGATATATAGGGAAGTTAGCTGGTCATTTTGACTAACACAGAGAAAGGATAGAAGGAAGAAAGGGAGGAAGGAACAAGGAATGAACGAATGAACAAACAACTGAATGAAGGAACAAAGGAATGGAGGGAAGGAAGGAGGGAGGGGTGGGAAGGAGGCAGGAAGGAAGGAAGAAAGGAGGGAAGGAGGGAAAGAAGAAAAAATAAATGAAAGAACCCTCTGGGTTCAATGCTTACTACCCAGTGTGACCTTGAATAAGACAATTAATTTCTTTGTGCCTTAGTTTCCTCATTTGCAAAAGCAAAATGGTGAGGGGAAGCTGGGTAGCTCAGTGGATTGAGACCCAGGCCTAGAGACGGGAGGTCCTAGGTTCAAATATGGCCTCAGACACTTCCTAGTTGTGTGACCCTGGGCAAGTCACTTGACTCCCATTGCCTAGCCCTCACCACTCTTCTGCCTTGGAGCCATTACATAGTATTGACTCTAAGACGGAAGGTAAGGGTTTACAAAAAAAATGGTGTCTAATGCACTTTCTGGCTTTAAATGTAAGCTTCTCTAACCAAGACAGGGTAAAGTGGGACCGTTACTTCCCTAATGTTGGACACAAGCCCTCTTTTATTGCCAACTAAAAGCGAGTTCGATTTTTTTGACTGCCTGATGGCATGAGGTTGACAGATTGGTTGGCTCTTGCCCAGTAAAGTCTTCCTTGACACACCCAGTCTCCAGTGTTCTCTTCCTCCTGTTTTCCGACAGCACAGTCTGAACCTCCTCCTTATCTCCACAATTCTTAGCTGTGCAAATCAAATCCCAATCTAGTTCTTATCTGGGTAAATCATATTGCCCACCAATATTGCAATTAAGCTCCTGGAGAGGAAGAAGGGGAACATTCCTGGTTTTGTTTCTCAAGTCCCTATTAAGGGATCTTGCAAGGAAGGTATAGTGACCTGCCTCAGGCTTAAACATATATCTCTTGCCCTTACAATTTCCTAGAGAGAGAGAAGGCCTCAGAGCCACCCTGCCAGCAAAGGGGAGGCGGGAGAGAGGAGGTAATAGGGGTAACAAGAGCTAAGGGAGAGTCCTCGGTTAAAAAACAGGTCACTATACTAAGTGGGGCTTTGTGGACCCAGAATAGTCTTTAGGCCTTTGCTGAAGGGAATGATGGCCTTAAAAGTTGAGATCATGGAACCATGAGGTTGGGAAGAGGGAAATTAATCTCTCTTAGGAAAGAGATCTCCTTCTCTATGGAAAGTAAGGACCGGGATCACATGGGGAGCCCAGTAGGAGAAATCATTTCAGGTACTACCCCCAGCCTAGCCTAGTTTAGGTGGGGTGCAGGAAAGACAAGATGGCTGAGTAAGATGCTGGGGGAGTCTACAGCCCTTCCCTCTTCAAAATTCCCTCTATCACAGAAACCTGCATGCAAACTTTGGCCCATCTTTTGGGACCTCCAAATCTCCAAACTGAAGGAAGGAGGGCAAAAGAGCAACATTAAGAGAAGGGAAGATTCATGGGCTACTCTTCATTCCACAAAGCGTCCAGGGACACAGCCAGGCTTAAGGAGGCTGGAATCAAACTTCCAATATCACCAGGCAGGAGGGATGAGGGAGAAATGGGCAGAGACTATTTGGGGAGTACGAGGGGTGGGCAGAGAGGATAAGGGGAGAGAGAGAGAGAGAGAGAAAGGAAGTGAGTGAGGGAGGGAGGGAGGGAGGGAGAGAGGGAGGAAAGGAGTGAGAGGGACAGAGACAGTCAGAGAGAGAGAGAGACTTATGGCTCCTAGAAGGTCAATGCCACCTCCCTCCCCATCCCAAGAATTTTTTGGTTAAGTACAAAGTTATCCCCTCCCTTTCTCCTGGAAGACAAGGCTAGCCCTAGGCACTGACCCTGCTTCCCCTATATAAAAGAAGGACAGGGAAAAGAGTTTTTTTCCTCTGGGCAGAAGAACTGAGAGATGGTACTATGGCCCAAAAAGGGGGGGCTGAGAGAAAGAGAAATCACACTCATAGGTGTGAGAGGTCCTTTAAGGTTAATTACTAACCCCTTTAGTGCCCTTCTACCTTCCAGCCACTCCTAGTAGAATACCCAACACTCTGGATTCCTGTTCCCATTGCCTGAGGACCCAATGCCAATGGATGTGGGAATCCACTCTGTACACTGGGCCCCCAGTTTCTGCACCAATTGAACAGAATATGTGTGTCTGTAGGAAATGGTAGAACCACACCCCCTGTACAAACTTGGGCCAGGCCTTCTCCATTTCTGAGCCTGAATTGCCTCTTCCAGGAAAAGGGAATTAGACTAGATGGTCCCTTCAGACTGTGACATTCCAAGAGATAAGGTCCCTTCCTCCTCTGACATTCTGTTCAGAGCTCTAACATTTTGTCTCTTAGGCCTAAGGGCTCCTTGCAACTCTGGCTTCCTATGACTCTATGGCGTTCAGAACTTCATTCTTCAGAGCTCCATACCCTAGAGGCAGAGGACATTTACAGAGGGTCTGCTATGTGCAGAGTCAGCTGGAATACCAATAGTAAAGGGATGGCACAGATGCAGGATGTCAGAGATGAGAGGAGCCTTAGAGGGCATTTTGTCCAATGTACCATTTTGCCAAAAAGGAAACCAAGGCCTAGAGAGAAACAATTTGCCCAAAGTTATCCAGTGAGTTGGTGACATAGACATGTTCTCCTGACTGCCTATCGAGGACTTTCTACCACACCCTATAGGAGCACCCACTAATGCAAGCACTTCCCCAAGAAACCAAGCTACTACTCAGCCCTTGAGGTGAAGTAGGACCAAGGAATTTAGTACATACTAGCTGCTTTGAATACCATTCAGCGGCTGGGATGAGGTGGGAACATTAAGAGAGACTAGAGCAGAGAAGGAATGCTAGTATAACTGAGAGGAAGAAAAAACAAAACAAAACAAATAAACCATTCCTTTGAGTGTCAGCTAAAATCCTACCTTCTACAGAAAGCCTTTCCCAATTCCCCTTAATTCTGGTGCCTTCCTTTTTGGATTATCTCTAATTTATCCTATACAGTTATTTATATGTAGTTATTTTCATGGTTCTTCTCCCACTAGATTATGAATTCCTTGACAGCAAAAACTGTCTTTTGCCTTTTTTTTTTTTGTAGCTTCAGAACTTGGTATAATGCCTGGCACATAGTAGGCCCTTAATAAATGTTTATTGACTAACTGACTGATTGACTGACTCACTCACTCTAACCTTAGAAGGAGACCAAAGAAAAGTTTCTGTCCCATGGCATAGACTGGAAATAGGCCTGGAATCTCTCTTAAGGTCTTCCCATCTCTAATATTCTATAGCATTGCCTCCCAAATGCTCTTTTTCCAAAAGTCACATTTGGTGTCGTTGTTTGGTCGTTCTGGTTGTGCCTAACTCTTTATGGCCCCATTTGGGGTTTTCTTGGCAGAGATACTGAAGTGGCTTGCCATTTCCTTCTCCAGCTCATTTGACAGGTGAGGAAACTGAGGCAAATAGGGTTAAGCGACTTGCCCAGAGTCACACAGCTAGGAAGCCTCAGAAGTCAAATTTGAACTCATGTCTTCCTGACTCCAGGCCTGGCAGTCTACCCATTGTACCACCTAGCAATGATATATACATATGTATACATACATACATATATACACACATAATATATATTCTATAATACACAGGTATACACACACATACACACACACACATATTATTAGAGCTAGGTAATACAGTAGATAAAGCACCAGGCCTGGAATCAGGAAGACCTGATTTCAAATCTAGCCACAGAAACTTCTTGGCTGTATAAATAGAATCTACTTCCTACCCCTAAGCTCATCCAACCCCACATCCCATTTGCCTGCTTAAGCTGGGTGAATGGACGTGAACACACAGGGATACGTGCAGGGACGGAAAATAAAGGAGGAGGTGTGGGAACATGGGCTGTCTCTACTTCCCTGAACACAGTTCGAGAGGCAGATGGAGAGTCATGCAGGAGGGTTAACATGTGGTCAGACTTAGAGTAGAAAAATAGACTTTAAACCTATACCTATCTGCTTTCTTTATTTCAAGTAATTATTAATAAACTCTATAGAATATAAGACCCTGGGGTTATCAATTTAAGTCTAACATGGCTGTGTGACCCTGGGCAAATTACTTAACCCTGTTTGCCTCAGTTTCCTCAACTGTGAAATGAGCTAGAGAAGAAAATGCAAATCACTCCAGGATTTTCACTAAGAAAATCTCAAAAATGGTCACAAAGAGTAGAACATATCAGAAACAAATGAACAGCAACAACAACAACAACAACAACAACAACAAAAACATAAATATATATGTAAAATACAGGTCCAGGGGAGCTAAGTGGCACAGTGGATAAAGTAGATAGAGCACACTGAGCTTGGAATCAGAAAGTCTTATGTGACTCATCTTCATAAGTTCAAACCCAAGCTAAGATACTTACTAGTTTTGTGACCCTGGGCATGTCACTTAACTCTGTTAGCTTCAATTTCCTCATCTGGAAAATTATCTAAAGAAGAAAATGGCAAATCACTCCAGTATCTTTGCCAAGAAACATTCATATGGGATCAGGAAGACTAAAGTACTACTAGGAATGACTAAAACAAATCAACAAAAACAACAAAATATTCAGGTATATGAAAAGAACACAAGACTCCAGAGATAAAAAAAAAAAAAAAAAAAGTCTAGATTACAGACTGGCCTCCATTGTTTATTAGTCATATGGTTTGGGGCAAATAATTTACTTCTCTGTTTCTTAATTGGTAAAATGGTGATCATTTTTTTTTATCTTTACCTTCTGACCTAGTATCAATTCTGAGATAGAAGAGCAGCAAGAGCTAAGCAATCAGGGTTAAGTGACTTGCCCAGGGTCACACAGCTATAAAATGTCTTCCTAACTCCGGGCCTGGAGTTCTATCCACTGTGCTTCCTATTTGCACCCTCAAAATGTTGATAATAATGGCACCATCTACTTCCCAGAGCTACAAGTTATAAGTTATAAACACTTTGTCAGTGATAAAGTACAATAGAAATGTTAAGCTAGAATTATTATTAGCAATAATAATAATAAGGTCAGAAGAATATTTCCTAGACTCTTTGTTAGAAACTCATCCATCCATCTATACATCTATCAGCTCTAAGGGTTTACACCTATTAATAACACTAAAAACCAGTCAGCTCCTCAGAGACAGAAAAAGTTTAACCAAGTTTATTGGACTCAGAGGTTAGAAGATGCAGGGGTAAGCTCTGATTCTGATCTCCAGACTCCAGTCTGGATAAGTCACTTCCTTTCTCTGGATTTCAGTTTCTTCCTTTGAGGAAAATATAAAATGGTGATGATGACCCCTGCACTTCCTACCCCATGGAGATATCAGGAGACACCTTTGCATCTTACATCCCCATGTAGTCATCTCATGACTATTGGGTCAGCGGTCAAAGGATATGAAAGTTTTCAAAGGAATAAGCCTTAAAAGTTGCAGTGAAGTGGGAGTTATGATTGCTATTGTTACATCCAATCACTCCCTTTCTACTTATAGTCAGAAATATCCCTTCCAAATGCCTCCAGATTGGATACCTCTTCCTAGCATCCATGAAATGTAAACTAGAATTAAAAATCATACTAGGAAGTCATTTCCAAGACTTTGTGTTAGAGGTCATCTGTCCCTCCCTCTTTTCCTCCCTCCCTCCTTCCCTTTATCAGATGTCAGCTTTTACAGCTACTAATAACACAAAAAATCAGTCAGTCTCTCAAAGACAGAAAAAGTCTAACCCAGTTCACTGGATCTGGGGTTAGAAGTCAAAGAGGCCTGTGGCCAGGGCAGGGTAGGAATGACAGGATCTCCTTGGGAATGGGGTGTGTGGGTGTGTGGAAGGAGGATGGGGGATGTCAAAAGGAGCCTAATTCATTGAAGAGTTATATAGGAGAAGTTGTGACTAGGTCATCAGTCTAGTCCCCATCATCCCTGAAACCATATGGAACTTTCAGCGGGGGGAAAGAGATAGGAGATGAAGGGACACAGGATGAGACAGAAACAGAGATGTTCCTAGGCAGGAGAACTAGATTCTTAAAATTAAAAAGGAAAAAAGGGGGAAAGAAAGAAAAGGAAAAAATATATCTTGCCATGGTCTGTCATCATACTGACTAAAATGTTAACTAAAAACCAAAGAAACCACTTTTACTAAGAAAACTCTTAGCTACCGGTAGTATAAGGATATGGAAAGATCCCTGGCCCGACAGTCAGGAGTCCTGGATTCCCGTTCTTCCCCGTCAACAACTGGGGGAGGGGAGGAGGAGGAGGTGCCGGGAGCGCTTCCTTTTTTCTAGACCTCAGTAGCCTCATCTGTAAAATGAGCTGTCTGGGCTACATGAGCGTCCACCTTTGACTTTCAGGGAATTATTATAGTTTTTCCCCCATTGAAGTAGAAGCCCTTCTCATACAGAGGCCAGAAATGCCACAGGCATGGGTGAGCAGCAGAAAACAGCCCGCTTCGGGACTTGGGCGAGGGAAGAGGAGGGGAAAGGCCGCGAATTGTAATCTGTTCCCACACAGGGAGGGAACCTATTAGAGGAAATGGGAGTCTGAAAAGGAAGGTTTGGCTCCACACAGGCCTTTGCTGCAAACAGCAAACCCCGAGGTCTGCCATTCGAGGTAGCCCTTGCTGGAGCCCGGGAAGCGGAACACTGCCTGAGAGAAAAGCCATTACCGGTGCCCACTCTCGCCGAGCTATCAATCTTTCTTCCCGGGATTCACATTTCATCCTGGCGCTGGGGGCTGTCGAATAGGAGTTCAAAGCCCATTTACTGCCATTATCTCCCGAACTTGCCCATCCTGCAAGAGGGGAGCGGAGAGGCGGGATTGAGCTCGGTGTGGGCTGGGGGCGGGGAGAGGTGAGAAGAAAAGGAACCAATGGATGGATCCGAAAAGACCGCCGAGAGGACCAGAGAGCGCAGCTCAATCTCTTCGGGCCGCAGGCCCCTGGGGAGCTTGCTCAAAAGATGCTAGAGAAGGGAAGAGGAAGAACCTCAGCAAAGGGAAGGAGAAAGAAAGGGGGGGGGGGAAGCAAGTGGCTAGGTGTCTCAGTGGGTAGAATGCCAGGTGGAGTAAAGAGGAGGGGTTCAAATTTGCCCTCGGACACTTCTTGGCTGTGTGACTGGGCAAGTCTCTTAACCCCAGTTGCCCAGCTAGCCCTAGCTGCTCTTCTGCCTTGGAAACGAAACATAATATCGATTCTAGGACAGAAGATAATGGTTTAAAAGGGAAAAAGTGGGGTGAGAGAGAGCAAGAGAAAAGGTGGGAGGGAAAAGGAGGGAAAAGGGAGAGAGAGATCCGGAAGAAATGAAGAAAGGAGGAAAGAAGGGAGAATGGGAAGGCTGGAGATAAGGGGGAAGAAAAGGAGCAAGGGAGGTGGGAGGAAAGGAAATAAAGGAGAGAAGAGACTAAAGGGATCAAGAAGGGTTATAGGAGAGGGGAGAAGGAGGAGGCACTTCAGCCATCAACTGGTGCTTCTAATCAAAGTCAGGAACCTGGCTGTTGTGGTAGGGTCTTTAAATTGACCCCAGCTTTTGTTAAGGAAGCTTACCTTACCTGAAGGGTTGGGGCTGGAGCTGGTCTACTCCTCTCCTGTCCTGCTTCTGAAAAAGTCTGTTCTTTTCTCAGGAAGTTTCAGTGCTTTATTTTTCCAACTGAAGTTCCTCCTGGCTGTTTGCCAGCAGTTGGGAGGGGCTGGCCTGACTCTACCCACAGCTCTGGGGAGGGGCCCTGGGATGCCACAGGTAAAGGCTAATTGTCAAATCACTTTCTGAATAATGTACCAATTTTAACTCCCAAGAGTATAATGAGATTGGATCTACTCTTCGAGTCCTGGAGAGGCAAGGGGAAATGGAATTGCTTTGAGTCCTGTGATCTTGGGCAAGACACAGCTTCTGTTCCTCAATTTACTCCCCTGTAAAATGAATAAAATAGAATAAAAAATTCTTATGGTTCTTTCCAATTCTAAGTCTGTGCTCTGTATTTGGTTTTGAGATCTTGCCTTTTCAAAAGCTCAGAATGGATCAAAATGGATTTGGGTCAATGGAGAACCCCTCTTTCTTTCCCTGCCCTCTTCTGTGACGCTGATTTAGGACTCTTACTCAGACACATCTGTGATTTCTTGATCTGGATTGTCAAAGTTCAGGGTTACACCCTGAGAAGGGTGACGTAGGGAAAGGACCCGCCCATGTCAGATGTGAATAGCTGAACTATCTGTCATATGGGTCCTTGGCCAATTCAAACGTTAAGTCACCTTTCCGGCAACAGCTCCAAACCTGAGTTCATGCCTCAGGAACCAAGCAGGTCCTACTGAGGGCTGATGTCAGTTATTTTAATTCAACAGGTGTTCGATGAGGTCTTCTTTGGGAGCCCAACCCTGTAGAAGACACAAGGGAAGGGGAAGCTCAAGATGGGCTCCTTGTCCTAGTGGGCCACCTGTAATCTTGTGGAATAGACACAACTAATTCACAAAATAATTACAGAAAAATACAAGCCAGTGTATAAGCTAGGGCTAACAGCCTCTGTATGAGGAGATTGGACTAGAAGTGGGTCTCTGAAGTCTTTTCCAAATTAGATACTCTGTATTTTAGGTTCTAAAGGCCCCTCTGGTCCTAATATTCTAGGTTCCTTGTTTCTCTACCTCTGCTTCTGTAAATACCTAGTTTCCTTCAAAGTGTACATGAGAACGTCTATGATCCCCTTGACTACTGGTGCCTTTGTTCTCCCCACAAATTATGTTGCATTTATGAGATATAAAGACATATATATACATACACATACATATACTTCATATATATCTTATATGTCTTTATTTATAGAAATATTACAATGTATAATATGTGTATATACATACCAGTTAGGTAGCACAGTAGATAGAGTGCTGGACCTAGAGTTCGGAAGACCTGAGTTCAAGTGTGACCTCAAACACTTACTACCTGTGTGACCCTGGGCATGTCACTTAGCCCTGTTTGCCTCAGTTTCCTCATCTGGAAAATGAGCTGGAGAAGGAAATGAGAAACCACTTCAGTGTATTTGTCAAGAAAACCCCCAAATGGGACAGCTAGATAGCACAGTGAATAAAGCTCCAGATCCAGATTGGGAGGATCTAGGTTCAAATCTAGCCTCAGACACTTTCTAGCTGTGTGACCCTGGGCAAGTCACGTAACTCTGATTGCCTAGTTCTTGCTGCTCTTCTGTTTTAGGATTAATACTAAGAGTTTAAAATACTAAGGGTTTAAAAAAAAAAAAAAAGAAGACTCCAAGTGGGGTCACAAAGAGTTGGACATGACTGCAACAACTGAATCACAACTATATATGTGTGTATGTATATATATGAAATTATATGTGTCATATTCGATAATATGTCTCCAGATGTATTGAAAGATCCTAGAAAGTCTGGATTGTTTTTTGTATTTTCATCTCCAGGGCTACCACAGTGCCTAGAATAGAGTAGGGCCCTAAGAAAAATACTTGCCGTTTGATTAATGATTCATTTTTTTTTTTTAATTTTTTTTTTAGACCCTTAACTTCGGTGTATTGTCTCATAGGTGGAAGAGTGGTAAAGGTGGGCAATGGGGGTCAAGTGACTTGCCCAGGGTCACACAGCTGGGAAGTGGCTGAGGCTGGGTTTGAACCTAGGACCTCCCATCTCTAGGCCTGACTCTCAATCCACTGAGCTACCCAGCTGCCCAATGATTCATTTTTAAGTTGTGGATCATAGAGAAATCCTGACCATGAACTGATTAAATCCCTTATCTAGATATTCTCTAATAAGCAAGAGTGGAAAATTCATGCAATAATCTGTATTCTTTGAACACACTTAGTGTGACATAGGGAAAAAGAACTCTGAGCTGGGAGCATGAGACCAGGTTTTGAGTTCTGAATCTGCTCTTAATCTTCTGTGTGAATTTGGCCAAAGCTACTTCCCCTTTCTAGGCTTCTATTCCTTCTGGTTCTAACATTCTGTGAATGTACACTTCTAATAAATAAGCCCTTTATCCCCAGTTATCTTAGGTCAATGTTGAACCAGATTGTCCTATGTATCATGTCCTAGATAGTAAACTCCATAAGAGAAGGACTTTATCTAATCTAAACTTTCCTGGCACAATATTCTGAGCCCAAATGCTAAATAAAGATTCCATGAGTGAGTCTTCCACATTCCTGCTGTGTAGGCAGGAAGACCAAGGCAGACACAAGGTATTAGTATCAGTAATACACATTTTAGGGAAGCTAGATAGAACACTGGGCTTGAAATTAGGAAGACTCATCTTCATGAGTTCAAATCTGGTCTCAGACACTAACTAGCTCTGCAATCTTGGGTAAGTCATTTAAGCCAGTTTGCTTCGGTTTTCCCATCGGGAAAATAAGCTGGAGAAGAAAATGGCAAATCATTCCAGGCTCTTTTTTTTCCCCAAGAAAATTCCAAATGATGTCCCCAAAACTGAAAATAAATGAACACAATATTCAAATTATAGCTCTTTGCTTTGAGATGACCATGGAGATGTGACCACAAGTACCTGAATATAGCTGATGCCAACTTGCTTTTTGGCTTGAACCTTGCCCTCTGCTATTCAGTTAAGCAATGATAGTAAATCTTTATTGGGTACCAAGTGCTATGTTGAGTGCCATATTGGGTACAAAAGGAGGAAACATATTCTCTCTCCTACACATCCCCCAAGTTGAAAAGACCCCATAGTCTCAGTAAGGAGACATGGCACAATAGTAATAAAACCTTAATCCAACTTCCTTGTTTTATGGAGGAGAAAATGGGCAGAGAGAGGGGAAGTGCCTTACCCAAAGTGAGTTAGTTACAGAGGTGGTAGTGGGTCTAGAGACCAAGTGTCCTGCTGCTGGACCAGGATTGTTTCCATCAAAATAGATTATAATAATTCAAGGCAGTCCCTGTTCCAGTGCCCAGTAGAGGACCCAGACAGTCAGGGTTGTAGAAATTCAGAGGAGAGAGAAATTCCCATGATCTCAAATAACTAAAGAAGGTATAGCATAGTAACTCATGTCAGAGGGCAGGGAAACAACTTGAGAGCAGACATACAGCAAGAGCCTTCAATGGACATTTTAGTGGTTACTCATTGCCTACCAAATAAAGTCCAACCCCCTTAGCCTGGCATTCAATCTGATCTCATTTTTTGGTTCTAATCTTTATTAGAGCCTATATCCCATCATTCCCCCTCAAACACTCTATCCTCAATAAATTATACTCCTTGCCATCCTCCAGATGGCCCTTTTCTGGAATGTATGTCTTCTTTTCAATTCTGCTGTTAATTGACTAGTTGATTGTTGATGTCCTATGCATCCTTCAAGGCCTAACTTCTCCAGGAAGTCTTTAACTATGCTGTTCATTGGTCAATATCCAGGTAATATGTTCACCGTCCTCTGTGCTGAGTCACAAGGATTGAATTTGGGTGACTTGCCCAAAGGTCCAGAGTGAGTCAGAATCAAAGCCAAAAATAGAATCCAGGAGGTCTGATTTCCCACAAGCCCTTGCATCCCACTCAACTCCCAACCACAGCAAACTCCCAAATGAATGAGTCTACCCTCATCACTAGTAGAAAGGATCAATCTGTATCTGATCAAATAACACCTACTAACAGTGTAGTGTACAGTGTAGACACTTTTTTTTGGATGAGAAAACTGAGGTAAACAGGATTAAGTGACTTGCCCAGGGCCACAGAGTTGGGAGGTATCTGAGGCTGGATTTTAACTCATGTCTTCCTGACTGCAGGCCTGGCACTCTGTTGCACCACCTAGCTGCCCTAATGGAAGAGTTCTGTGCTGTAAAGAAATAATAAAAATTATTATTATTATTATTCCTGTTGACTCCTTAGGAGCATAGGGCCACAACCATCTCACGCCAGCAGACTCTGTTCTGGGCAACTTCCCCCAGCTGGGCCCATGTCATTCCGACTGTTTTTGTTTCATTTTCGGCAGATCTTTGCCAGATCTGTTTTGGTCTTCCAACTTTCCTCCTCCCTGAAGGGTTCCAGCACAATGCTTGTCTGGCTACGTTGTCTTCCGGTTTTCGTAGCGTATGTCCTATCCATCTCCACTTACGTTTCTTTATGTCCTGACTGATGGGATACTGGATTGTTCTTTCCCAGAGACTAGCATTGGAGATCTTTTCAGGCCATCTGATGTTCAAGATGTGGCGTAGACATCTGTTAACAAAGACCTGGAGTTTATTGGTGTTAGCGCTTGTCACTCTCCAGCTCTCTGATCCATATAGGAGGACGGCCTTTACATTGGTATTGAAGATTCGGAGCTTAGTGACAAGGGACAGTGCTTTGGAGATCCAGATGGACCGCAAGGTGTTAAATGCCTGTCTGGCTTTGTTGATTCGGTTTCTGATGTCCTCATCTGCTCCGTCATCCTTACTGACTATGCTACCCAAATAGGTGAAGTGGTCCGTCTCCTTGATGTTTTCTCCCTGTAGTTGGATTGGCAGGTCCTGTCTGCTGTTGACTGTGATCACCTCGGTCTTCTTCTAGTTGATCTTCAGACCTGTCTTCTCCGCTTCTTCAGAGAGTCGTGCAAGTTTGGCTTGCGCATCCTGCTGCTTGTGAGAAAGGAGACAGATGTCATCTGCGAAGTCAAGGTCCTCAATCTGTTTGGTGTGAGTCCATTGAATGCCCGCATTGTTGTCCTTGGTAGTTCTTCTCATGGTCCAATCTATGACCATCAAGAAGATAAGGGGCGAAAGCATGCAGCCTTGCTTCACTCCGGTCTTCACTGTGAAGGGAGCCGTCAGTTTCCCATTATGGATGACCTGGCAGGTAAAGTCTTCGTATAACCGCTGGATGATGTTGATGAGCTTCGGGGGAATCCCATAGTGCTGCATCAATCTCCAGATCATGTTCCTGTCTACGCTGTCTAATGCCTTCTCGAAATCCACGAAAGTCATGTAGAGGGGGGACTGCCACTCGATGGACTGTTCGATGATGATTCTTAGGGTGACGATATGGTCGGTGCACAATCTGTGCTGACGAAACCCTGCTTGTTCTATTCTCAGCTTCTTGTCCAAGGCCTCCTTCAGTCTTTCTAAGATTACTCTGGTCAGGATTTTGCTGGGAGCGGATAGAAGCATGATTCCTCACCAGTTGCTGCATTGGGATAGGTTGTAAAGAAATAATGAATATGATGAATACAAAGAAGCCTAGACTTACAAAACAGAGAGTGAGGGAAACAATATATAAGATGATGACAACATTGTAAATAGAAAGAACCGGGCAGCTGGGTAGCTCAGTGGATTGAGAGTCAGGCCTAGAGATGGGAGGTCCTAGGTTCAAACCCGGCCTCAGACACTTCCCAGCTGTGTGACCCTGGGCAAGTCACTTGACCCCCATTGCCCACCCTTACCACTCTTCCACCAAG
>NC_058131.1:332807116-332840642 GCF_016433145.1 Gracilinanus agilis | reverse complement strand
CCCACCCCCACCCTCCCTTCCTCCTCCGTCCTCCCTCCTCCCTCTTCCCTTTCCCTTCCCTGTGGCTCCCTGCCCCGACCCCACCACGGCTTCCCTCTCACCCAGCCCAGGGGCCATGAAGCTGACAGACATCGTGCTGCTCAGCTTCCGTGTGGCCAGGGTGTTCCGGGAGAACTCGGACAAGATCAACTGCTTCGATTTCAGCCCCAATGGCGAGACTGTCATCTCCAGCAGCGACGACGACTCCATCGTCCTGTACGACTGTCAGGAGGGCAAACCAAAGAGAACCCTGTACAGTAAGAAGTACGGAGTGGACCTAATCAGATACACACATGCGGCAAACACTGTAGTGTGCAGTTCTAACAAAATGGATGATACAATCCGCTACCTGTCCTTGCATGACAACAAATACATCCGGTACTTCCCGGGACACAACAAGAGGGTGGTCGCCTTGTCCATGTCGCCAACAGACGATACTTTTATCTCTGGGTCCCTGGATAACACCATCCGGCTCTGGGATCTTCGGTCTCCTAACTGCCGGGGCCTAATGCAGCTCCAAGGAAAGCCAGTTTGTTCTTTTGCTCCAGAAGGATTAATTTTTGCTGCCGGGGTCAATTCTGAAATGGTTAAACTTTATGATCTTCGTTCTTTTGATAAGGGGCCATTTGCTACCTTCAAAATGCACTGTGATAGCAATTGTGAGTGGTCAGGCTTAAAGTTCAGCAATAATGGCAAACTCATCCTTCTATCTACTAATGGCAGTTTTGTCTGGCTGATTGATGCATTTAAGGGAGCAGTAATGCATACATTTGGGGGGTATAACAACGGTAAAGCTGTCACATTGGAGGCCTCCTTCACTCCAGATTCTCAGTTTATTATGATTGGCTCAGATGATGGTAAGATTCACATCTGGAATGGAGAAAGTGGCATAAAGGTGGCTGTGTTGGATGGGAAACATACTGGTCCCATAACCTGTTTGCAATTCAATCCCAAGTTCATGACCTTTGCCAGCGCATGTTCTAACATGGCATTCTGGCTGCCCACCATTGATGACTGATCATTTATCAATAGCGTCTTCACATTGAAGGGCAGCCAGTAAGAGGAGAAAAGGGACGGAGTATTGGAATTATGCTCTCCTGTCCTGAAGCAGCCTTCTACCTATCTGGCTCTTTTTGTGGACATTGCGATACATCATTTTTTAAAAAGTCTCCTTTGCTGCATTCCTTCAAAAAGGACACTTAGTGCTGCAGACTTGAAGTTGGATCCAGATTTTCTAGCTGTGACCTGTATCAAGCTCCTCCTGAGGGGTGAGCTGTGTCAGGCTCGTGGGCATCAGTGTGGACCCTTGTATAGGGAGCCTATAAAATCTTGACACCACATAAAATCTAAAAAAAAAAAATTCTTTGTCAGGACAGCTAGGTGGCTCAGTCCATAGAGAGTCAGGCGTGGAAGCAGGGGGTCCTGGATTCAAATTTTACTTCAGACACATTCTAGCTGTGTGACTCTGGACAAGTCATTTAACCCCTATCACCTAGTCCTTACTGTTCTTCTGCCTTAGAACCAATACTTAGTATCAATTCTAAGACAGAAGGTAAGAGGGTTTTTTTATTTTTGATTTTGTTGTGTTCTTTTTTTTAAAGTTATTTGTCATAAGGGATGGCTCTCTGGGAAAGGGTGGGTTGCAGGAGAAAACTAGCTGGTGTAAAAACAAAAGATACCAAAAAGAATCTGTTGTTTTCTAAATGAGAGGATTCAGTTGAGATCCTCTCCAATTTAATAAGAGTCTCCCGTTCCTTTCTTGCCTCTCCCACCTTGAAATGCTTCTTTCTCTTCTCTGTTCATTGAAGTAGTACTCTTCTTTCCAGGTCCAGCTCACTCACCACCTTCTCCATGAAGCTTTCCCTGTTTCTCTCCCTGCTTCCCTCCCTTCTTCCTCACATTTCTTCTAGCCTGTCACCAGCTCCCCTTTGCCCTATCACAATTGATCTTGCTTCATACATACATGGGTTTAGAGCTGGGAGGAGAATTTAAAATTCATTGAAATGCATTTTTCAAAGAAACTAAATTGCATAGATCAATAACTTGCCCAAAGCTACTTTTTTGTGCCAAAGTTGCATGTTTGGGAATTAGTTGGTTTTTTAAACCCTTACCTTCCATCTTAGCTGCCATACTAAGTATCAGTTCCAAGGCAGAAGAGAAGTAAGGGCTAGGCAATAAGGGTTAAGTGACTTGCCCAGAGTTACACAGCTAGGCAGTGTCTGAGGCCAGATTTGAACCCAGGACGTTCTGTCTCTAGGTCCAACTCTCCATCCACTGAGCCACCCAGCTGCCCCCGAATTTACTTTTAATTCATGACATATTCTATCCCATCACCATTAGTCTGGGAGCTCTTTGAGAAGAAGAATGTCATTTTTCATCACCTCTCTTTCCAGAGTAGCTAAAGGAGTTTGTTTACCCCTTTTCTAACCCTAAATTCTTTGTTCTAAAGTTCCTTTCAGCTTTAACACTATATTCTCTGACTTTGGATATTTTTGATCTATATTTTGATATTATAATAATTTTGTAGGCATTTGAAGGCAGAGAGGGAGAGATTTCTTCATCTCCCAATGATTCTCCCCTGCTCTCCTGCAATCCGGAATGATATTGTTTCTCCTGGAAGTCGAATCTCCCCAGCCAAGGATTCCAGGGGCCTTTGAGAGACAAATGAGTGTATTAGGAGCACCAGAAGAGGGGTTTCACGGCCATCTGCTTTTATTATCAATTAAAAATAATGTGTCAGGATGTCCCTTCTGGCCCAGAGAGGCAGCTGTGAACAGGAGACTTGAAGCCTAGCCAAAGGAGTTTGCAAAAGTGGAGTGAAGGGAGGGAGAGAGAAATAGCTACGTGGTGGAGTAAGAACATTTAGACTAGCAGGAAGCCCAAATTACAATCTCTGCCTTCCCCATTGCTAATTCTATTCTTGTGAGACAATAGGCAAATCACCCTCCTCTTTCTGATCCTCAATTTAATGAGAAAGTTGACCTCAGAACTCTCCAAGGTTCCTTCTCAGGAAGATCTGAATTCAAATTAGCCTGAGACACTTACAAGCTGTGCAATCTTAAACAAGTCATTTAACCTCTATTTTCCTAAGTTTCCTTACCTATAAAATGGGGATTATAATAGCACCTACCTCCTAAAGTGGTTGTAAGGACAAAGCCAGATAATTTAAAAAACAAAACAAAACAAACAAAAAAAACCTTTACCTTCCATCTTAGAATCAATACTGTGTATTGGTTCCAAGGCAGATGAGCGGTAAGGGCTAAGCAATGGGGTTAAGTGACTTGCCCAGGATCACACAGCTAGAAGTGTCTGAGGTCAGTTTTGAACCCAGGACCTCCCATCTCTAGGCCTGGCTCGCAGTCCACTGAGCCACCCAGCTGCCCCCCAGATGATTTTTGCACCTAGTAGGCATTATATTTGTTGTTGTTATTCAATCATTTCAGACTCTTCATGACCCCAGTTAGGGTTTTCTGGGCAAAGATACTGGAGTAATTTACCATTTCCTTCTGTAATTCATTTTATGGATGAGGAAACGGAGGCAAATGGGGTTAAATGACTGGTTCAGGATCACAGAGCTAGGAAGGGTTTGAACTCAGGTCTTCCTGACTCCAGGCCTGGCACACTATCTATTGCACCACTTTGCTGCCAGGCACTGTATAGAAATAGAAATGTTTTTTCCTTCTCTCCCTTCCTTCCAACTCTAGCATTATTCTGATTCCTAAATAATCAGTTTTGGTTCTCAAACAGGGATTCATAGAACCATCGATTAGACCTAGAAGGGATCTTAGATATCAGTGTGTCTAATCCTCTCATTTTATAGATGGGAAAAACCAAGGCCCAAGGGGAGAGGAACTGGATGGGCATACTTCCCCAAAGTTACATGGGTTATAGTAAGTAGCAGAGTTAGATTTGAATTCAGGACCCATGATTCCAAGGGCATTGGTCTTTCTACTGTGCCATTCTGCTGTTCCATCTTCTGTTTCTGAATCCATTGGTTTGTTTTTTTTCACACTTCACTGGGAGTTTCATTAACTCCTTTGATGCCAACCGCAGCACTGTGAGGTAGGTAACACAACTAGTCTTATCACCATTTTATAGAGAAGGGGCCAAAGGGCCGAAGAATGGTCTTAAGCATCAAGTTATCGGCAGAGGCAGAACGTAGAGCACTTTGGAGTCACAGGCTGGTGCCACTAATCATCCAATTATGGGGAATATGAATCTGGGTGCCTCCTCCCCAAGTCTGTGCTGGCCCAGCACTGCATAGCCATTTGCAGGCTCTAGGTGCCCTCCAGTGAGTTTCATTCTCTGACAAACAGGGACCTCATGGAGCACAGGTGGCCACCTCAGCTGTTTCCCTGGAATGCAGCCAGTCAGGGCCTAGGCTGGCTTCAGTTCTGGAGCTGCTGGGCAGGGGCAGGAAGGGTCAGGGCACACTCCTGACTATTTTTAGCTCACAGACTAGAAAGGAGGAGTTCTACAGAAGTGTCTGGGCAAAGGTCCCCCTGGAGTGAAGCAAAAAACCTGCTTTATTGAGTCTTGAAATGGTGAGGGATGGAAGGGCCTCAGGGACCATCTTGTCCATCCCAATCCATGCATGTCTGACAAGTGGTCATTCAACTTTCTCAAAGAGGGGCACCTACCACCTCCCCCCACAAGGGAGTCCATTCTGCTATGGGACAGCTCAAAATGTCAAGATATTTTGGCCAGCTCTTAATTGTTAGGAAGGGTGTCTCCCCCACCCACCCACTTGGCAGCTCCTCCCACCCCATTCCACCCTTTACTCCCTGCTGTGTCTTCAGGGCCCAAACAGGTTCCTTCCTTCCTTCCTTCCTTCTTTCCTTCCTTCCTACCTTCCTTCCTTCCTTCCTTCCTTCCTTCCTTCCTTCCTTCCTTCCCTCTCTCTCTCTTTCCCCCCTCTCCTTCCACCTTGTAGAGCAGCTAGGTGGCTCAGTGGATAAAGAGCCAAACTGAATCAGGAGGTCCTGGGTTCAAATCTGATATCAGATACTTCCTAGCTGTGTGACCTTGAGTAAGTCACTTAGACCCAATTGCCTAGCCCTTATCACTCTTCTGCCTTAGGACTGATATACACTATTAATTCTATGAGGGAAGATAAGGGTTTAAAAATAAAATAAGAGCCTTAATAATACAATACTGTGTATGGGTTCTAAGGCAGAATAGTGGTAAGGGCTAGGCAATGGGGGTTAAGTGACCTGCCCAGGGTCACATAGCTAGGAAATGTCTGCCAGAGATTAGTCTTTAACAGTGATATTAAAGGGTTCTTCCCCGCTCTGGTGTTTCCTTGAGGGGTCAGAAAGAAAAGATAACAGAGATGGAAAACTTTAGGAATCATCTAGCCTGGGGGTTCTTAACCTTTGTGTCATGGCTTCCTTTAGCAATCTGCTGAAGGATTTATGGACTCCTAGGAATAACATTTTTATAGGCATAAAGTAAAATATACAGGACTGTAAAGGAAACAAATTATACTGAAATATAGTTGTTAAAATTTCTTTATTTTTTAAACCTATATCTTCCTTCTGAGAATCAATACTATGTATTGGTCCCAAGGCAGAAAGGCAGTAAAGGGCTAGGCAATGGGGGTTAAGTGATTCACCCAGGGTCACAAAGCTAGGGAGTATCTGAGGCCAAATTTGAACCTAGATCCTCCTGAGTTCTCCACAAAATTTCTTTTTTTAGTATCTGTGTGTGTGTGTGTGTGTGTGTGTGTGTGTGTGTGTGTATAAATGAAAAAGAAAAGAAAAAAAATATATATATACAAGTTAACAGACCACAGGCTAAGAATATTATAGGGGGCAAATGGGTGGCTCAGTAGATAGTGTGAAGTTGAGATTAACTCTACCTTGCCCATTTTTAGATTTAATCACTTATCCTCAAGTGGGGGAGGTCTGTGACCCACATGTACAATAGTGGGTGTCGAATTAGAATTGATTGACTGCCTCCTGGTGTAAAAGGGGAAACCAGGAAAGATTATGGTTGGACTGGATATTTAAAGTTTGGTTGCCAAGAATCGATTACTTGATTCCAAAATAACAAACCCAAGTTAGGATGACTTTTTTGGTGGTTTATTTACAATTAAGAAGGTTGAAGGTAGGGAAAATGAGAGAGAGAAACTCTGGCTTGGACCGGAGGCCCGAACCAGGTAGGGCTTCAGAGGCCCCAGCAAAGGGGGCACAAAGGTTAATTAAACAAGGCTTCTAGCCACAAGGCCTCCTCCAAGATGAGAGGCCTCTTGAGGCTAGAACCTCCAGAGACACCAAGTTCAAAAGGCAAAAGAAAAACCCTCACAGGAAGTTACCATCATATTTAAAAAATAGCAGTTTTCGTTACTTCCTTTGTCTACCTTCAGTTTCACATGGACAAATGGCAGCCTTAACCTTGTTTTGGACTGCCCAGGGGGCAGTCACTTGTTTTTGATTTGTCACTATCACATGTGGATCACAGACCTCCCCCCTCCCCACTTAATTCTAAGTTGGGTGGGGTGACATTATTCCTTGTGGCTAAAGTCTAAAGAATGAATGAGGATGAGCTAATTTCATTTACACACTGGGCAGTCCTAAGCAAAGCTTTAGCTGTAATTGGTATATGTAAAATGGAAGAAAGGCACAGGAAGTGAAGAAAGGAATGGTCTTTAAAAGTGGCTAGAGGGGGCAGCTGAGTAGCTCAGTGGATTGAGAGCCAGGCCTATAGAGGGGGAGGTCCTGGGTTCAAATGTGGCCTCAGATACTTCCTAGCTGTGTGACCCTGGGCAAGTCACTTAACCCCCATTGCCTAGCCCAGTGATGGGCAAACTTTTTAAAGAGGAGGCCAAAGGAAAGGAAATGCTCATATGTCATTCTGTTTCTAAGGCAATTCTTTCAAAGTTTCATCGTATATATCAGATTAGGAATAATGTCCTATGGTTGGATAGAACATTACAGGGGGCCGTATCTGGCCCGCAGGCATAGTTTGCCCGTCACTGGCCTAGCCCTTACCATTCTTCTGCCTTGGAGCCAATACACAGTATTGATGGAATATAAGACAGAAGGTAAGAGTTTTAAAAAATTAATTAAAAAAAATAAAAGTGGCCAGAACTTCCTGGGACACTCTCTTGTACCTTGAACCAGACCTTGGAGGAACTCTGGCTGAGGACCTTGGACTGCTTTCCTTTTGAATTTCCATGTGGGTGAGTGAAAAAGACCGATTCCTTCCTGGATTTTCTGAAGGGACTAGCCTCAGGAGAGGCCTCCCCTCTTGGGAGAAACTTCATGGCTGAAGCTCTTGCTTTATTTATCACTGGGCCTTTGGCTCAAGGCTGAGGTCCCTCAGGCTGAGAACTAATTAGCCCTGCCTGGGTTGAGCCAGGGGCCATAACAAAATACTTAGCGTGTTAGGTTAGGTATCTTGCCCTATCCTCTCTTTGATTTTCTTACTTTCACTCTCTCTTCCTATTTGTAAATAAACTACCATAAAAGTCATTCTGACTTGAGTCTTTCATTTGGAATTAAGTACTTAATTCCTGGTGACCCTACTCTTAAATAAATTAGTCCAACCTTTTATTTTTACCCCTTATACATTTCTATCCCTTACAATAGAGAGCCAGGTAGAGATGGGAGGTCCTGGGTTCAAAACTGGCCTCAGACACTTCCTAACTGGGTGACCCTGGGCAAGTTACTTAACCCCATTGCCTAGCCCTTACCACTTTTCTGCCTTAAAACTAATACACATTATTGATTCCAGGACAGAAGGTAAGGTTTAAAAAACAACAACAAAAAATAACAAAAGTTCATAGGGGCAGGTAGGTGCCTCAGTGTATAGAATGCAAGGTCTAAAGACAGGACCCTGGGCAAGCCACTTGACCCCCATTGCTTAGCCCTTATCACTCTTCTGCTTTGGAATGAATATACAGGATAGATTCTAAGAAGGAAGCTAAGGGTTAAAAAAATTAATGGACCCCAAGTTACCAACTTCTGATGGAGCCCCAGTTCTTTTATTCTACAGATGAGTAAAATGAGACTCAGAGAGTAAAGCAGAGGATTAGCAACTGGGTGACTCGGAGTACAGACTGTTGGGCCTAGAATCAGAAAGACCTGAGTTCAAAACTGATCTTAGACACTTGCTGTGTGACCTTGGGTAAGTCACTTAACTACTATCTGTCTCACTTTCCTCATCTGTAAAATGAGGATAATGACACCTACATCCCACACTATTTGTAAGAACAAGTGAGATGATATCTATAAAGAACCTGGGAAGCCTTCGAGTGCTATATAAATTCTACCTAATAATTGTTATTAGCACTCAGGTGCCCTGTTGCCCTCTCTAGAGTGCTTTTCCATGCTGTCTTCATTGCCTCTTACCACAGTGCCTAGGGCATAGGAAGACTCAGTAAAAGCTTATTGACTGACTCACTGACTGAAGAACTTGGTCAAAGACCAAGGTCTATTTACATCACATTCTTTTCCACATAATGGATCCCAGTCTGAGCCAAGGCACAGATGCCCCCTCCCTAGCCCCCCTGGTCTCCTGAAGAGGAGTTTGCCCACTCGTCTCCTCTCTTCGGCAGGGGGGCCTCAGCTGCCTCTAAGAAGAACCCCTGGGAGGTCAGGAGGGAGGTGAGCATCCCCCCAGCTTTCACTGCCTTGGGCTCAGGAGTAGAACAGCATGCTCTGTGTCCCAGCGGGGGCTGCTCAGGAGAGAAGAACTGGCAACACTCCTGAGCCTGTTACTCTAGTTCTCTCATGCCAATAATAGATGAAGCTCGATCTCCAGCCGCCTCTGCCTCCTTATGGCCCCTTCCTGGTCCAGGGGATATTGTTGGGGTGAGGAGAGTCCTCTATGGAGTGAGTCAGCCCATGACGGAGGAACAGAGGCCCATCTCTAAGACCCTTGGGGCGAGAGATCAAGACAACTGCATTGTTAACATGAGCTTTGGTGAAGAGATCTCCCAGAGACCTGGGTTCTAGTCCTGTTGCTGATATGTGTTCAACCTTGGGCAAGTCTTAACCCTCTCTGGGTTTCTTCTCCCTAAAATGAGGAGGTTGGGATATTCTTTTTTTTTTTTTTCAACCCTTACCTTCTGTCTTGGAATCAATACTGTGTATTGGCTCCAAGGCAGAAGAGTGGTAAGGGTAGGCAATGGAGGTCAAGTGACCAGGGTCACACAGTTAGGAAGTGTCTGAGGGCAGATTTGAACCCAGGACCTTCTGTCTCTAGGCCTGGCCCTCAATCCATTGATCTACCCAGCTGCCCCCTGGAATATTCTTAACCTGTGGTGATCTGTTAACTTGTGTGTGTGTGTGTGTGTGTGTGTGTATACATATATATAAACTTGCTTATATATCTATATACATATATATGTATGTGTGTGTATACATTTTATTTCATTTTTTATTTATATACATATATAAATACTAATAATAGTTTCTCCCACAACATGAACTCTTAGAACCATGACATATATATGGTATATGTATATGTACATATATATATATATATAACTTTGATAACCTGGCACCAATCTATCTTTTCAGTCTTATATATACTATATGGTTCCCCCTTCCAGCACTTTAAAATCCAGCCATCCTGACCTACATGTTGTTTGAACACATAGCAGGTCATCTCTCACCACCTTGCCTTTGTAGTAGTTGATCTCCATATATTTTATTTATGTATATATTATTTTATTATATATAAATATATGTAGGAGTTTTCTATAAGTGTGTATATTTTTATATCTATATTTCAATATAATTGGTTTCCTTTGTAATCCTGCATATTTTACTTTATGCCTTTAAAAACATCATTTTGAGGAGAAGGTGTCCATAGTTTTCACAGATGCCAAAGGGGTTCATGCTGCAGAAAAGCTTAATCCTCTGCACCAAATAACCTGCAAAGTATTTCTTGGCATAGACATTCTATTTTCCAGTCTCCTCCAGCTCTCACGTTTTATGTTCCAAGGTCTATTCTACATCTAAGGATCCTTCCAGATCTGGTCTTTATTCTATGACTCTAAAAATAGACAGAGAAGCAGTCTCAAGTCAATGTTTAACAACCAAGGCCATTAGCTGTTACCTAGTTTGGTTTGATTTTTTCCTCCTTGCTTCTAAGAAAAAAGAAGACATTAGAAGAACTCATTACTTGCTAGTCGTTGGGGCCAAAGGGCAGCAACAGTGGGATGGTTATATTCCTCTAGACTGAAGATTTCCTGTGGATAGCTTTCCTAATAATCCATCACCTGTTGGGATTTCCTGAGGTCTTCGTCACCTCTACTGCAATATCCCACTAAATAGTCTTCCTGTCTCAAGTCTCTCCCCAATCCAATCCATCCTCCATTCTGCTGCCAAAGCAACTTTCCTGAAGAACAAGTCTGACCATGCCACTCCAGGTCTCCCTATTGCCTCTAGAATTAAATATAAACTCTTCTGGCTTTGAAAGTCTTTGCTAACCTGGCACCAATCTATCTTTTCAGCCTTGTAATATATGGTTCCTCCTTCCTGCATTTTAAAATCCAGCTATCCTGACCTACATGTTGTTTGAACACATAGTATATCATCTCTCACCACCTTGCCTTTATATTAGTTGTTCTTCATGCCTGGAATACCTGCCTTCCTCTCCTCTACCTCCCAGAATCCTTTACTTCCTTCAAGGCTCAGCTAAGTTCCAGCTCTATCTTCTACCCAAAGTCTTTTTCCTGATTCTCCATCTGCTAGTGCTCGCCTCCCCAAACTTTAGTTTATTTGTCTTATTTTTATTCGATATATACATACATGTAAATGTGCACATACACATACATCCACATATACATAGCACACCAAAAAGAATGAAAGTTCCTTAAGGGCAGAGACTTCCATTTTGGTACCCTCGATGCCTAGCATAGCACCTGGCATATTAGAGGGGAATCAAAAATATTTTTTGGTCAATTAACTGCTTAAATGTTTTCCTTCTGTGTGTGGGAAGACAAAAGTGCTGATGGTCCCCCAGGTACAGGGTGATGGGGCTCAGCAACCCACAGTCCCAGAGAGAGCCATAGATCTCATAGATGCTCCATAGGTTTCTCAAAGGAGAGGTTTGCCCACTATCCTCCTCTCTTCAGCGTGGGGACCTTGGCTGCCTCTAAGGAGAAGCACTGGGAGGTGAGGAGAGATGGATCTTCCCTCTGTCTCACATTCACTAGGGCATAGCAGTACAACATGGGACCATGTGCCTCAACCAAGGCTGTTTGGGGAAGGAAGAACTTGGTTCCTCACTGATTTGGAAAAATAGATTCATTTGGGGGCAGCTGGGTGACTCAGTAGATGAAAAGCCAGGCCCAGAGATGGGAGGTCCTGGGTTCAAATCTGACCTCAGATGCTTCCTTGCTGTGTATCCCTGGGCAAGTCACTTAACCCCCATTGCCTAGCCCTTACCCTTCTTCTG
Organism: Gracilinanus agilis; assembly: GCF_016433145.1. Classification (NCBI taxonomy): domain Eukaryota; kingdom Metazoa; phylum Chordata; class Mammalia; order Didelphimorphia; family Didelphidae; genus Gracilinanus; species Gracilinanus agilis. The sequence continues at coordinate 332,829,191 of NC_058131.1, read as the reverse complement.
CTTTGGGACCAGTACATAGTATTGATTCTAAGGTGGAAGGTAAGGCTTTTATTTTATTATTTTATTTTATTTTTATTTTGAATATTTTCCCATAGTTACATATTTCATGTTCTTGCCCTCTCCCCCAAACCCCCCTTGCCCCACTTAGCTGACCGCACAATTCCACTGGGTTTTACATGTGTCATTGATCAAGTCCTAATTCCATATTATTGATAGTTGGACTAGAGTTATCATTTCGTTTAGTGTCTATATCCCCAATAATATCCCCATCATCCCATGTGTTCAAGCAGTTGTTTTTCTTCTTTGTTTCTCTTCCCACAGTTCTTCCTATGAATGTGGCTAGTTTTCTTTCTCATAAGTCCCTCAGCCTTGCTCTGGATTCTTGCATTGCTGCTAGTAGAGAAGTCTATTATGTTCAATTGTACTACAGTGTATCCATCTCTGTGTATAATGTTCTCCTGGATCTGCTCCTTTCACTCTGCCTCAATTCCTGGAGGTCTTTCCAGTTCACATGGAATTCCTCCAGTTCTTTATTCCTTTGAGCATAATAATATTCCATCAGAAGGTAAGGATTTTAAAAAATGAAACTGAATCATTTTTTTCTAGAAAATGAAAAGAGAGAAGGGGGAAAAAGAAGTGATGAGAGGAGAGAAGGAATGGGGAAAGAGGGGAAAAAGAGGTGGAGGAGAAGAGAGAAGGGAAAGGAGAAATTGGATGGGAACAAAGCCCAGGAAGCTAAGTGGCAGCACTCTACCTAAGTAAGGTTGGGGGGAGGGAGAGAACAACCCTCTCTAGAATTAAAGTAAGCCCTGGGTTCAAATCCTTACTTAGCAGCTTATTATTACTTCTGTCCCTTCGAATAAGTTACTTAAACTGAGTTGGAGGGTTTTTGTTTGTTTTTTTCCTGGAGAACAAGGAGGTTAGGTGAAGTGAAGTCCCTTCATGGCTCTAAGTCTAGGTGGGTGGTGGGGAAATGCCAGGTTAGAGCAAGGGAGATAGCTCACACAGTGAAAAGAGAAAGGGCTAGGAAGCTTCCTGAGTCCTAATGTGGTGATGGACGGGCTCATCTCGCTAGATCCTGGGCCTGCTCTCCCTCTGGGCAGGGACTTTGCCCCCTCCCTGCACCACAAGGCTGTCGCCTGTCTGGTGCAGGGAAACAGGCCTGTTGTCCACGGTTCTAAGAGTTAATGTTGCGGGAGAAACTATTATTAGCCACATGAATGTTTAATCTCTTCTTCCACCAGGCTCAGCTGTTTTTCAACCCCCTCCCCGGAAGTCTTTCGGTAGTCGAACCACAGCCCCCAAAAAGAGACACCAGGCACCTAGCAGGCTATGTGTTGGCAAGATTTCATAGGCAGCTGAGCCATCATTTATTCAGTCCTTAGGGGGAAGAGGGGGAGGGAATGATAGAAAAGAGGCCAGAGAGAGCTGACTACCAGTCTTCCTCCATTCCTCTGGTCAGCAGCAGCAGGATGGCAGCAAAATGAGTCCTAAGACAGTCACAGGAAGCTGGGCCCTGCTTTTCTGGGACAGTCCTGGTTCTGGAAAACTATGGCTGCCCTCCTTGGGTAGGATTGGGGGCTTTAGGGAAGGAAGGAACCTTAGCTTTCATGTCATCAAACCCACTCATTTTACTGAGGAGAAAACTAGGGCGAGTCCAAAGAGATTCGGTGACTTGCCAAAGTCACACAAGCAGTAGAATTGAGGCCTGAAGAGGTCCCTCTTTCCACTGCTCTATCCTACCCATTTTCCAGGTGTCTTTCACCCCCTATTTACCCAGAGAAGCTCTGGCCCTACTTTCTCCAGGCTCTTCAGGAGAAACCTCTCCACTAAAATATGAGGGCAACTTTTGGCTGAGCCCAACAGAGGCATAGAAGATGCTTCTGTCCTCACCTGGCCCGACTACTCCTCAGGAAAAATGGGACGGTAATTGCCCAGCCTAATTTATAGCTCCCCAGAATGTAACGTGATGTAGGAGAGAGAACCCTGAAGTCAGGAAACCTAGGTTCAGAATCTGGCTCTAGGATTTACTAGCTCTGTAATCATAGGCCAGTTCCCTAACCTCTCCAGCCGATTCATCATCTGTAAAATGGGGATGATACTAAGTAATGAGAGGGATAATGGGGATGTAGCATGAAGTATTTGGGAGAGAGTTGGCTTCGGGGTCAGGAAGACCTCAGGTCACTCCCTCCCCCTAATAATAATAACCCTGGGCTGGAGGGAGTTTCCTTCTTGGTATGAAATCATAGGTCTAATTTTAAAAATCCATAATACCAACACCTTACAAAATTATTATGAATAAAGTAGTCTGTACATTTGATTGGGCTCTGCTCTTACCAGGCACCACAGATGGACAGCTAAAAGGTATCTTTGAAAGTATCTGGTTGAACCTCATTTTCAGGACTGAGGAGATTGAGGCCTAGAGTGATGGTTTACCCTAGGCTGCACATGTTGAGTTAGAAACTGAGTTAGGATTAGAACTTAATAGACTCCTAACACAGCGTTCTTTTTATACCGCACAGGGTGCTAGGATTAATTTTGTCAGCTAACAACGAATGAGACTTTTTTTTGTTATTATCTAACTCAATAAATATTTACTAATTTACTAGTAAAGGGTGGGCAATGAGGTGTAGGCTATAGAAGGAAAAGAAGGCAATAAGCATTTATAGAGTGCCAGGCATTGTGCTTTTACAAATAGCATCTTATTCCATCCTCACAATAATCCTAGGAGATAGTTGCTGTTATTATCTTCACTTTCCAACCAAAGAAACTGAGGCAGACAGACTAAGTGCCCTGTCAAGGGTCGTATAGGTAGCAAGTATCTGGGTTCAGATTTGAACTCTGGTCTTCCTGACTCTGTACCCAGTAATCTAATCATTACACAAAGATGGCCCATCTACAAATATTTATTCAATACTACCATGAGCCAGATACTATGGGGAATCAAATACAAATAACAAAACAGAGCCAGCCCTTCAGAAACTTATATTCCTCCGAGGGAGATAATGTTTGCATAGAAAAGTACACATACACACACATGAAATACAAGGTAGATTTTTAGCCCTAGCATCTGGGGGGCATCAGGAGAGCTGGCATATAGAAGGAGCCCTTCGGGTAAAGTTTTTGCAAGAAATGAGGGATTCTACAAGTTGGAGGTGAGGGGGATCATGTTACAGGCAAGGGAGATAGATAGCAAAGACTCATCAAAGGGAGATGAGAGACAAGAGATGGAGCTATGGCTCCTGGCCTCGTGGAGCTTACAGTCTAGGAAGAACTATAAGGAGGGGTTGGAGTTTGAGGGAGGAAGATGGCAGAAGTGTAGTCAGAGGGGAGGAGAGGATGAGTAGCACTTGGGTGGACACTGCGGCTTTCACTGACACTTATTGTTTGTGAGTGAGTGTGTGTGTGTGTGTGTGTGTGTGTGTGTGTGTGTGTTTTAAATCCTTACCTTCCTTCTTAGAATCAATACTGTGGTACACAGAAAGTAAAGCATTGTAAAACTATCCAACGTAATGGACTTTGCTACTAGTAGCAATACAACAAGCCAGGACACTCCTGAAGAACTTATGGGAAAGAATGCTAACCACATTGAGAGAAAGAACCATGGGAATAGAAATGCAGAAGAAGAACATATGACATCACTTTTCACATGTTTATACAGGGATGTGATTTGGGGTTTTGGCTTTAAAAGGTCACTCTATCCCAAAAATAAATAATATGGAAATAGGTATCAAGTGATAACATTTGTACAACCCAGTGGAATTGCTTGTTGGCTCTGGGAGGGGGAAGGGAAGAAAGAAGGGAAAGAAAATGAATCATTGAAATATAGGAAAATAATTTTAAAATAAATAAATGATTCGATTTGAAAATCAACAAAAGCCTTGCCTTTTGTTTTAGAGTAGATGCTAGTATCAGTTCCAGGGTGGGAAATCGGTAGGGGCTGGGCAAATGGAGTTGAGTGACTTGTGCAGGGTCACACAGCTTCAGCTACTTACCTTCTGTCTCCTCCCATTAGATTTTGAGCTCCAGGACAGTTAGTTGGCTCAGTGGATAGAGAACCAGGTCTGAGGATGGGAGGTCTTAGATTAAAATTCAGCCTCAGATAATTCCTATTTATGTGACTCTGGGCAGGTCACTGGGTCACAGTTGCCTAGCCCTTGCTGCTCTTCTGCCTTGGAACCAATGAGCCACCTACCTGCCCCGGAACTCGTGTATTCTTTTTTTTTTTTTTTTTTAACCCTTTACCTTCTGTCTTAGAATCAATACTGTGTATTCTTTCCAAGGCAAAAGAGTGGTAAGGGCTAGGCAATGGGGTTAAGTGACTTGCCCAGGTCACACAGCTGGGAAGTGTCTGAAGTAAGATTTGAACCCAGGACCTCCCATCTCTAGGCCTGGATTCCAATCCACTGAGCCACCCAGCTGCCCCCTGAACTCATGTATTCTTGATTTTAAGTCCACTGTACTTCATAGCTGACTCAGTTATTGAAATAACTGGGCTTAGGCAAAGGTAGAAGAATTCATATTATTCTGACTCCTGGAAACCCTGGGCTCAGATCTTGGTCACTTCTATCTTGATAGGGATTAAGAGAATACTGCCCATATTTTAGGACAGTCAAGTGGTACAGTTGATAAAGCACTGGACCTAGAGTCAAGAAGACCCAAATTCAAATCTAGCTTCAGACATTTACTAGCTGTGTAACCCTGGGTAAGTCATTTTAACCCTGTTTGCCTCAGTTTCCTCATCTGTCAAATGAGCTGGAGAAGGAAGTGGCAAAACCACTCCAGTGTCTTTGCTAAGAAAACTCTGAAAGGGGCTAAAAGTCAAGAAGAAAAAGCCTATATTTCAGCAGCTTATTCCTTTCAGTGACTTCTCAGTGATCATTTGCATTCATCCTCTTTCCCTCCCCCTCCCGATAAGAATTCCCTTTAGCATTAAATAGCCTTGGGATAGTTGTCTGCCCCTGACACAGCCCAGGAGGGAGACAGAAATTGATAGCTGCGGAGAAATCATAGATCATTAGGCTGCTGCCTCCTGCCAACTCACCTGTTCCTAAGCACAGCCCCCATCCCAGGGCTCCCTACTCTTCCTTTGTTCCCAGGCCCCAGGCTGGAAACCTCAGATGTAGCTGTCCCCCTGAGCACACCTGCCCGGGACTTTTTTAGTCTTTTCATGAGTGTGTCTTCTTTCCCTCAACCAGATTGTAACTCCCAGAGGACAGGGACCCAATTCTTTATCTTTGTGTCCTCCTTAGGGCCCAGGGCTGAACAGAAGGCAGGCATCACCTTTGAGGAATGAAAGGATGCTGGGAGCTACAGACCTAGAAGTAGAGAAGGGGATGGAAAGAAAGGGATGTCTCAGAACAAGTTGAATTTGTAAATGAGAAGAAACATGTACAGGAGCACAGGGTTTGGAGTCCAGAGCAATGGTCTCTGAAATAGGGGCCAAGGCCTATTGGAGGACCATTGCTTGGCTAACCTCTTACAGGGCAAGAACACAGGGTGGCCCCTTTCTTCCAGAGATAGCTAATTGTAGGGTTTGCCTCCAACACAAGTTCTTTTACCTTTTCCCCCCTCAAAACTCCTCCTCTTAATTTCCAATCAAAAAAGCAAGCAAATATTTCATTGCTTACCTTGTGCCAGATAATGTGATGGTTTAGTTAGAGAACCCTATTGAATGTAATTGTTTTGCATCATGGTTCATAAAAGATATGATTAGTATTTCCTTTCCTGCATTTGTGAGGTTTTTATGCCTTAATACATGGTCAGTTTTTGTAGAGGTGCCAGGCACAGTTGAGAAATACTTAAATTCCTTTTCTTTCCCATTCAATAATCTCCAGAGGATCTAGCATATCTGATTTCTCTAAAAATCTATTTTGGCCTATATTTTTCTTATTTATTTTTGAGTTAGATTTGGCTAAGCACTGAGGATGGGAGATATTCAAGTTCCCTAACTATTATGATTTTACAACTTATCTTTGTAACTCAACTAACTTTTCCTTTAAGACCTTAGATGTTATATCATTTAGTACATATATCGATGGCTCCTAATTAATGTGTGACTCTGACTGTAGCTCCTTGGTACTCAAAGTCTTTTGTTTATGGCTACTTGCAGTGTTTTTCCTTTGGTCTGGAAGTCCTGTACTTTGGCTATAATATTCTTGGAACTTTGCATTTTGAGGTTTCTAACTTCTGTCTTAGAATCAATACTAAATATCAGTTTCAAGACAGAAGAATGGTAAGGGCTAGGCAACTGGGGTTAAGTGACTTGCCCAGGGTCACATAGTTAGGAAGCATCTGAGACCAGATTTAAACCCGGGTCCTCCTGACTCCAGGCCTGGCACTCCATCCACTATGCTACCTAGCTACCCTGACCAATGGATTCTTACTTTTTTTCACTTTGCTTCTCTCTGTTCATAGAAATCTGAATAGTTTTCTTTTATGATTTCTTGAAATATGATATCTCAGCTTTTTTAGTATGGTTTTCAGTTGGTCCAATGACAAATTTTGAGGTCAATTATTTTGGTATGATATGGTTTAATTTTTTATTTCTATTTTCTTCAGTCTTTTGATTTTGTTTTTAATGCTTCTTGTTGTTTTATGGAGGTAGTAGCCTCTATTTGGTCCATCATAATTTCCAGGGAATTTGTTGCTTGGATAAGGTTTTATACTTCTTGTGTTGAGGTATTTCCCTTTCCAAGTTTTTTTTTCCCCATAGCCCTTGATTCTTTAACAATTTTTTCCTTCTAGCACATTTCATCTTTAAAAATCACTTAAAACATTAAAAAAAAAACTCTTGCTTCATCTCTTTTAGGAATTCTAGTTTGAACTGCTATTTTTCTTGAAGATTTTGTTTTGGATTCATCTTCTGGATTTGTGCCTTGAATATCCCTGCCATGTTAATGACTCTTAATGTTGGGATTCTGTTTGCTTAGTCTTTCATCCTTCTTCCTGACTTCAGATTTCATTTTAGGGCTAGACTTTGCACATCTCTGGAAGGAATGTCTAAGCTGAGCTTGTGTCTCCCTGAGTTCCACAACTGCTTTCTTGGGAGAGTGAGTATTTTTTTTTTGAACATTTATTAATAATCATTTTTAACATGGTTACATGATTCATGCTCCTACTTTCCCCTTCACCCCCCGCACTCCCCCCACCCATAGCCAATGCACATTTCCACTGGTTTTAACATGTGTCATTGATCAAGACCTATTTCCAAATTGTTGATAGTTGCATTGGTGTGGTAGTTTCGAGTCTACATCCCCAATCATGTCCACCTCATCCCATGCATTCAAGCAGTTGTTTTTCTTATATGTTTCCTCTCCTGCAGTCCTTCCTCTGAATGTGGGTAGCATCTTTACCATAAATCCCTCAGAATTGTCCTGCATCATTGCATTGCTGCTGGTACAGAAGTCCGTTGCATTCGATTTTACCACAGTATATCAGTCTCTGTGTACAATGTTCTTCTGGCTCTGCTCCTTTCGCTCTGCATCAGTTCCTGGAGGTCTTTCCAGTTCACCTGGAATTCCTCTAGTTTATTATTCCTTTGAGCACAATAGGATTCCATCACCAACATATACCACAATTTGTTCAGCCATTCCCCAATTGAAGGACATACCCTCCTTTTCCAGTTCTTTGCCACCACAAAAAGCGTGGCTATAGATATTTTCGAACAGGTCTGTTTATTTATGATCTCTTTGGGGTACAAACCCAACAATGGTATGGCTGGATCAAAGGGTAGGCATTTTTTTATAGCCCTTTGAGCATAGTTCCAGTTGGGAGATTGAGTATTAATAATTCATGGATCTCAAGCTAAAAAAGCTCAAGCTGGGGGCAGCTGGGTAGCTCAGTGGATTGAGAGCCAAGCCTAGAGACAGGGGATCCTAGGTTCAAATCTGGCCTCAGACACTTCCCAGCTATGTGACCCTGGGCAAGTCACTTAACCCCCATTGCCTAGCCCTTACCACTCTTCTGCCTTGGAGCTAATACACAGTATTGACTCCAAGTCAGAAGGTAAGGGTTTAAAAATAAATAAATTAAAATGAAAAAGCTCAAACTTTTAGTGCTCCCATGGTGGCAAGGACAAAGTCTAATGGCTGCTTCCCCCTACCTCCCTCCAAGCTCTGAAAATTTCTGATTTGAGTTTGGGCAATAAATCTATGGACTTGCCTCTGGTTGGAATCTCAGTAGACTATTGCTGAATTCAGATGCTATCAACCAGCTGAAAAGCTTTACTGTTTAGAGTGACAGAAAAGTAGAATTCTCTCTGATCTGAGATTCTTGCATTGGTTATCCTACTGCAGGGTACAATCTAGTCTAGAGGCTGGAGCTCAGACTCTCCTTCACTTCTGGGATCAGTCACAAAGATGCTGTTTACTTCTGCTCAGTACACAGTCTAGGGCCTATGACTACTGACCCTGAACTTCCAGCCCTAAGCACAGTTCTCTTCCTTAGTCTGCGACCCAGAATTAGATAGAGAGGGACAAAATGAATGGCTGCCATCTGAACCTGCATCTTCCACAAAGTCAGGCCCCTCTGTGGTCAGGACCTCTTGCCTCAGAAAACTGGGTTGGTTCTTTTCCAGTCTGTTCTGGAATGAGTAGTTCCTAGCTAGTCCTTGTCACCAGTATCCACAGACCTCTGTCTCTGCATGACAACCTGGGCTGAGAAAATGGCTGATTGGTGGGGGAAGTGGCATTCCAGATCAGGACGTAATCTGGGATGTTGCCAAGGTCTTTGTAGAATAATTGTGGGGGAGAGCTTGGCTGTACTTCTTCCTACCACTCTGCTGTCTTGAGTCATCTCCAAGTCTTTGTCAATTCTATCTCCATTGTATCTCTGTCATCAGTTCCCTTCTCTTCAGGGTCACTACATACATAGTGCAGGCTTTTTATCTTGAACAGAATATTACAATAATCTCCTGGTTTGTCTCCTAGCTTGTAGTCTCTCTTTTCTCTAATCCATTCTCCAAATGACAATATAATCTTTTTTTTCCTTAACTCATACCTATCTTGGAATTAATACTAAGTATCAGTTAGTATAAGGGAGAAGAATGGTAAGGGCTAGGCAATTGGGGTTAAGTGACTTTCCTAGGGTTACATAGCAAAGAAGTACCTGAGTCCAGATTTGAACCCCTGACCTCCCATCTCTAGACCTAGTCCATTATCCACTGAGCCACCTAGTTGTCCCAATATAATTTTCCTAAAGCATAGATTTGTCCATGCCACTCCTCAGTTCAAATTTCGAGTCACTTGCTGTTGCTTCTAGGATAAAATACCGGTCCTTTAACCTGGCATTTAAAGCTTTCACAAGCTTCACATTCTAAATTTATTTCCTATTTCTTCCCTTCATGTGGTCTACTTCCTAGATATTCCCCAGACTCAGAATTTCCCTATTCATCTTGCACAAGCTGACCCTTTGCCTAGAATTCCCTCTTTGCCTCTGAGAATCCCGGTTCTTTCATGCCTCAGTTCAGATACCACCTCTTTACAAATTGTATACTGCATTGTAATTTAAGCTCGAGAAGAGTTTTTTCTTTGGTTTAAATTTTATTTTTGTTTCCCCAGTACATAGCACAGTGTTTTGCACTAACTAGGCATTTAATAGACACATTTATTGCATTGAATAAGAAAAAAAATTTATTTTCTTGATTTGGAAAATGGATACATTGGCTCACTTGAAATACAAAAGTGTGAGGTAGTAAATAGAAAGCTAGACTTGGGAAATCCTGAGTTTAAATCTTGTCTTTATCATATACTGACAGAATGACCCTGGGCAAGTCACTTAACCTCTTTCTAGTAGGCTATCTGTTAGTCTATTTTCCCTCCAAGGCAGAGCAGATATCCAAATACCAATAACACTGGTTTCCAGAAACACTGACTGAGGTCCTGACTGCTTGATGGTGGCATTTGTGGCTATGACTCTCATAGATGGGAGCCAAGCCTTCCCTGATGGCTCATGTTCTGAGGGGAGAGGTAGAGGAGAGGTGAGAGTGTGCCAGCGTCTGAGGGAAACTTGGATGGGAATGTGATTGGCTCTCCATGGCTTTGGCTTTCCTGGTCCAGTGAAATTCATCCCAGAAAAGTTGTCCTGGCACATGCTCAAATGGGACACTGCTGGCTGCTTTCACTGGCAGATTTAAAAAGGTGTAACACGTTGATTAGAGGAAACATGAATATCGCCCCAAATGCAGAGCCCAGCTGTATTGCTGCACCACACCACAAGAGGGCGCTCTGGTTCATCTTGCGCAGGTGCACCCCAGTCATCACCTTCACGTAGCTCAGGATCCCACCACAGAACACCCAGGAGATAACCTGAAGGCATAAAAGGAGACAGGCTTACTTTTCTTCACACAGGATGCTCCATGGCAAAACAAAAAATCAAGGCAAAACAAACAAACAACAAAAAAAAGCCATCAAGCAGACCTGCCAGTGTCGTTGGAGCCCCAGTAGTAAGCTATTTTCCCTTCAGCACCAATGGGAGGCCACCCAAGATGCCAACCCCAGAACCAAACGGATGGTCTGATCCTTACTCCAGTCTAGAAGAGGGAAGGATGGAAGGAGAGAGAGGGGCAGAGGTACTCACGATGATGGCTTCTCCCCAGCGGGAGCCCTTCAGCAGCGGGCAGGGACTCAGGACGGCCATAGCCATGTTGTAGGCTCCGAAACCTGTGCCCACCAGTGTGGTGACCCCCAACCACGAGAGAGACCTGGGGAGGGAAGCAGAAGGTTCTGATGGGAAGGAGTGTCCTCCAGGACCAAGGTGGGCTATCACCGTCTAGGCTACTAAATCTGTATCCCCTTGGGGGAAGTCTCTTCTTTTTGAGCCCCAGTTTCCTTATCTGAAATGTCAGTGTTTGATTAGATTGATTATGTCAATACTGACATAGTTGATAGCTGCCCTTGAATCCAGGAAGACTCAGTTTAAGTCCTGCCTCTGACATACTAACTATGGAACCTTTAACAAGTTCCATTAACCTCTCAGGGAACTAGGCAATATCTAAAGCAGTGATGGAGGACCTATGGCACAGGTGCCAAGAGGTCATGAAGAGGGCTCTCTGTGGGCACGTGGCCTTCCCCCTCCCCCACCAGAATTTGTTACTAGAAAGGCAGGTGGATCTGCTCCCCTCCCCTTCTCCATTCCCCTGATGACATTTTTTTCACATCCCCACCCCTCTGCCCAGCAGCCAATGGGAGCACACAGGGGGTAAACTCACAGGTGGCAGAGGCGGAGGGGAGCAGAGCCCTCAGGCCACTCCCTTCCCCCCTCTCTACACTCACTGAGGACATTCCTCACTTCACCTGCCTCTCTCTCCAGCAGCCCTTCCTCCCCCCTGCCATGTGGGATAAGGGGAGAGGAAGATACCTAGCATGGCTGGGGGAAGGGGGGGAGGGAGCAGGCATAGCACTTGGTCTGGGAGGTGGGATGGAGGTGGAGCCTGGTACTTCATCTCTAAAAGGTTTGCCATCACTGCTCTAAAGGAAGGTGCCAAACTGCACTCCTAGAGGCAGCTTCCTCATCTGGGAGTTCCCTACATAAAGTGCTACAAGTTTAGCTCCTATCCACATCCACCATTTTGTGTTCTAAAGTCCTTCTAAACTCTAATTTTTTGTGATAATCATTTGAACTGGTCTGTAGTCAAGAACCTATAATGTCCTGGAGGGGAGGGAAAGTTTTCCCCAAGGTTCATAATCCCTAACATCAGGCTATGTACAGAAGGGAAACTCAATCCAACTGACATCAAGCCCATGTGCCCAGCAAGATCCTTTGGGATTCTGGTTTTCAAAGAAGTAGCTGCTATCCCCCCAAAACTCAAAGTGGGAAAAGACACTCAATTGGGATCTAGAATCCAAACAAATCCAGTAGCTGAAGTCATCCATAATCCCCATCTCTTCTTCCAGCCATAAATCTTGTTCCCACTCACAGATGGGAAGATTGAAAAGAACAGTAAAAGTGTTCTTTAAAGCTTCAAAGTTTTTATGGCTGGGAGGGACTAGAGTAACTGAGAGGTGACTGGGATGAGGAGCCTTGCCACAGGCTAAAACATCTGGGCCTGGCCTGGGCCCAGGATAGAAACTCTTAAGAATCTGTCCTAGAAAGGACCTTGGAACATAAATTATTCAAGATGGGCAGGACCCTAAAAACAGTGTGGTCCAGTGGAAAGAACATTCACTGACTCTAGAATTAAAGGATTTTCAAATCCTTCTTAACAGGTAGTACCTCTTCATATAAGAAAATTTAGCTTCCTTCCAAAGTCACCTCTGGCTTTATCCTTTCAAGAAACCTTTTATTTTAAGTCCTTCTAGCTCTCTCCCATTTAATTGTGAGCTTCTTCAGGACAGGAACTGTCTTTTGGCTTTTTTTTTTTTTTTAAATCTCTATTACTTAGTAGAGTGTATGGTACACAGGAGGCACTTAATAAATGTTTATTGACTAACACGTTCTTTCTTCCCTTTAAATGTATTTTTTATCCTTGCTGTTCAGTCGTTTCAAACATGTCTCATTCTTTATAATATAAAACCATTTAGGGTTTTCTTGGCAGAGATACTGGAATAGTTTGCCATTTCCTTTTCTAGCTCATTTTACTACAAGGGAATGGAGGCCAAAGGGGTTAAGTGACTTGCCCAAGGTCATACAGCTAGTAAGTGTCTTGAGGTCAGACTTGAACTTGGGTCTTTATCCACTGTGCCACCTAGCTGCCATCTTTTATTTTTGCTTCTTTATTTCTTTACTTCTCTATAAACTTAACTCTTATACTGCTAATGATTGATCTCTGTAATCTTGAGTCAAATTGAACATCGACCTTGCCAAATCCCTAGCCCTTCCCTAAGGCTACACCCCAGAAGAGAGGTCAGTTATCTCAGTCTCCTTACTTTTCCTTCAATGATCAATTAACATAGGTATCAAACATCAGTAGATGCCTTAGGCCATATCCTCTCCGGATCAGGATCTTAGCTCTACCTATAGTTTCAGGTTTTGGCAGTTTGCATCTTAAGACGATTACCTCATAATGTTAATGTATCAGGCCACTGGCCTCTCCCCTTCCCCCCATACTGTGGTAACCCCAATAAAAGTGACAAGAAATCAGTTGGCAAGAGAGCTCTTGACCATCAGAGCTTACTCGCTGTCTGTCTACCTTGTGCCAAAACTTTCTGTGTCTGTGTGTCTTTATTCTCACCTTATGTTCTCTTTCCATTAATCCTTAACCCGTAACCCATTTTCACTCAGTCCTTGGTTCCCTTTTCTAGGTGTCCAACCCACTAGGAATCTTCGTGAAGCTGCTGGACGGCTTCACTATTTATATTATAGGCCCCCCTGGAATATAAACTAGATAATTTACTTAATCTCTCTGTGCCTCAATTTCCTACAAAAATGAAGGAGATGGACCAGATCAGGAGTTCTTAAGGCTCTTTTTTGAGAAAACGGGCTTTTTGATGCTTTGGCGAAATTTATGGACCCATTCTCAGAATATTTTTAAGTGCATAAAACAAAATATGATGGATTAAAAAGGAACTCAATTACAGTAAACCATTATAAAAATATTAAATAAAACAACCTCACAGATGCCAGCCTAAGAATCCCTAGACTAGATGGACCTTGAGGGCCCTTCCAGCTATACATATATGATTCTATGATATTGTTAAAGAAAAAGGGAAAGGAACCTAAGGCTAAGAGAGGGAAAAGGGAGGAAAGAAAATAAGCATTTGTATAGCACTTCCTATGTGTTCAGCACTTGACAAATATTACCTCATTTAATCTGGGAACCCTGGGAAGTAGGTGCTATTATAATTTTCATTTTACTACTGAGAAAATTGAGGCAAATAAAGGGACTTATCCTGGATCCCACAGCTAATGTCTGAGGCTAGATTTGAATTCATATCTTCCTTACTCCAGGCACAGAACCCTATCCATTATATCACCTGGCTACCCAAGATAATGGTAGACCTGGGATTAGAACCCAAAGACCCTTATTTCCTGGTCAGATTTTCTATCTGCTCCATTATTCTGCTTCTCAGTGGGGTGGCATATTTTTGGTTACCTTCTATTGGTTACCCTAACTCTTTTTTTATCCTTTTAAATTTACTCTCCAATGGGGAAAAATTTCAAGGTCAGAGTCACTCACATATCAGGTAGGAATATAGACAGGAGGCAAACCAGGGGGTGGGTGATGGAACCAAGCACCGAAGACAGGTGGTAAGCCTTAGAACCATAAGGCAAGCAGGAGTAAGTATGAACAGAAGGGAGGATTCCATTGGTGAGGGCATTCACAAAAGCCACCAGGGCATAGATGAAGGCTAGTTGGCCCCGGGACCAGACAGCCTTCTTCTTCTCCTCAGGCACAGCTGGCAATGAGCAGCTCTCCCTGTGGTTGTTGCCAGCTGAGTCTTCTTGAGGCTTGAAGGTTCTCAGAGTCACCTGGCTGACCAGAAGATCCTCATTAGAGAGCTCCCACCGCTTAGAGAGACGAGTCAGGCCAAAAAAGGCAGCTAGGCAGCTGGCCATCATGCCTGACAACAGGAGAAAGTAGACAAAAGTGGAGAAGTTGGCTGAGAGGTAACAATTCTCCAGTTGAGGTCTTCTAGCAATGAGATCAGGGGTCAAGGTCATGTTCGGTATCCCAGTGATGAAGGATGCTTTAGAGATGCTAGGTGGCTCAGTGGTTATAGAGTCATTGGTGACATTGGTACAGATTTTGATGCCTGAGCCCTGGGCCAAAGCCAACAGAGAAGGGAGGAGACCGCTCAGTCCTTCCCCAACAAAAAGAGTGTTAAGGTACCGGGGTGGCAGGCGGGCCATGAAGGGCAGGAAAGTGACAGAGGAGGTGCAGTCCACCAGGGCCAGGAAGAAGGTGAGAACCAGGAAGGCTGTGCCATGGGGAGCCCCTGCCACCACTGAAGTCTTCTCCCACAGGAAAGCAAAGAGGAGGCAGGCTATCGTGCCCAAGACCAGCATAGCAAAGATGACCGGGACCTCAGAGAGGTAAGCAGGCCGGAATCGGTGGAACAGGGTGATGAAGAGTGGCCCCACATTGGCTAGCTGAATGATGACCGTGAGGTAGGAAGGTAGGTTCCAACCCTCAGGTAGTTTTGAGACCACCAGAGGCAACTCTACCCATAGCCCGTTGATAGCCACCCAGGAGCCAGAGCCAAAGATGCAGACCAGTAGGTGAGTGAGGAGAGACATGGCACCGCTTTCTCCGAGCTCCCCAGTGACTTCCAGGAGTGTCTAGGGTGTCACCTATTGAAGAGAGAAGGAAATTATGTAGTTTGCTGAATTTGTCCACAGAGCTTCTATACCTTGTCCCCACATTTTAGTAGCCAATCTCTAGAGGGAATATTACAAGAAATTGTTCCCCTATCTTTGGCAGAAACTCCTTCTTTTCCCTTTCCTCTCCCTCTCTTCCTCTTTCCCTTTCTCCCTCACTTGGCTTAAGGAGAGCATTTGAAAAGTTGTGAACAGTATAGAATCATGTGTCAGACCTGGAAAGGCACATAGAACACAGAATGTAAGAAAGCTGGGAGGGAACTTTGGGGCCACTTAGTCTAATCTTTCTTTGTACAGAGGAAACTGAGGCTTAGAGAGGGGAAGAGACAGGAGGATCGTTTAGGAGACAGATATGACCAGGAAGTTTGACAACAGATTACAAAAATGAGCTCTACCCCTAAGGGACTGTGGGAAATAGGAAGAGAGTGGGCAAGTAGAAACAAGAAAGAATATGTTGAGATGGGAATCAGTAGGAGGGCAGCTTCAAAACTGTCAAGAGACAAACTTCTGGTGGCTGTGTAGGGATGAAGCAACCACTTGGGTGTATGTGGGTAAATAGGTATTGTGGGAGGGGAGAGAGGAAGTGGCCAGCAGTGCCTTTTGGCTTGAAGTAGAGGTTTTGTTTGAGCAACTGGCCAGAAAGAACCAAAAGAGACATAGGATGAACAAAGAAGAAATGTGGAAAAAGCCAGAGGGCCAAAATGAGTTATAGAGAGAATGAGTGATCAGCAGAGAGACTGAGAAAGAGAGAGGGAGAGACTGCAGAAGAAACAGACAGAAGATGGGAGAGAAAAAACAAAAGAAAATGAATGAGATAGGGTGAGAAAAAGACAGAAGAGAAAGAAGGAGGTAAGGAGAAAACAAGGAGAAACAGACATAAAGACATCAGAGAAGAGAGAGAACAAAGAAAACCAAGAGTTGGGTGGCAGATATGGGGGCAAAAAGGGGAAAATATTTGCTGAAGAGGGAGACTGATAACAGGAAGTTTTGTTTCCAGTTACAGCAGACTTAACTCCCTCCTTCTCTCTTCCCCCCACACCGTCTTCACCCAGCTCCACCCATAGACATCTTCCATAGCCCCTTGGCCTCCCTCCTGGACCAGCCAGAACATGTAACAGGGAGACTAGACTGAGGAAGGGCTGGCCCTGGAGGGTCTAGAAGACCAAAGCAGCTACTGTTTCTGTAACCAATAATTCTTTTTTAAGCACTTTTCCAGTCCTTGTTTGAGTCTTAAACTAGATCAAGAAAGAGCAGGAATTAAATTCATTTCACTTTGGTCAGGAACAGTGTCACTGATGTGGAAACTCTCTGTCCCACTGCAGATAAGCAACTCATTTACAGAAATTTCTTGGAGATCTGACTCCCTTCTTCTAATACAATTAAAAGATATAAAATCACACAGAAATGACTTTAATGATTCTCTACTTCAATGTCTTCATTTTACAAATGAAGAAACTGAGGTCCAGAGAGCAATCTAGTAAGTGACAAAGCCAGAATTTGAACCCAGGTCTACTGATCTGTTTTCTCAATGTACTGGTCACTCTTTACTCTCTCCAATACACTTATGGAAAATCCCTCCAAAGGGCTTGGACACTGAGGCTGAACAGATGACAGGCAACAGGCAGGCAGGTACCCAGTCCCTCCTCCTGACCCCCATGGGAACAAAAAGTTCCTTCCTGCACATTACATGTTCTAAATCAGGCAGATATCAACACTGAGCACAATCCTGTAGTGAGACTCAGAATGGCTCTAGTTGCCTGATCCCTTCTTCTACGTCAGAACTGGCTGTTAGTTTTCTTGCTTAGCAGGAGGACTTCCTGAAAGAAAGGGACTTTTCCTTAGGCTACTCCTTAGTTTTTTCATGGCAGCATTCCTAGGGGAAGTGCTTTGATTCAGGGTACCTAAAAATACTAAATACTTAATAGTATTTAGAACTCAAAGTTCTCTAAATACAATTTCTCATTTGACAAAGGAAGAAACTGAGTCCCAGTGAGGGAAAGCATCTTGCCCATGGTCACACAGGATTAGTAGCAGAGCTGGGTTTGAACTCAGGTCCTGTGATTCCAAGGCCAACACTTTTTTCTCGGGGGGACTGCCCCTCATATTCTCTTTAGCCTGAAACCTAATTCTTCCTCTCTACTACCCTCCCCAGCTACCCTAGCTAATTTCTTTTCAGAAAAGAAATAGGAGATTTGTTTTGGTGCCTGATTTTATTTGCAACCCAGTTTGAATGAGTCAGGTGATTTGATTAAGGTGGAATATTTGAGGACAGAAAGGTCTGGCCAATATCTCTTGAGTCTCCATTCTAGTTAGGCTATCTGTCTGTTCATTGTACCATATTCCCTGCCCTTTCCTCTCCCCCAAGCTTGCTTCTACCTTCCCTGGACTATCTTATCCATCCCTCAACCCAGGCTTAGCAAATCTAAGTCCTATCTCTCTTGCAAAGACCCATTTCCTCCCAATAATATCTCTCTCTCTTTTATTTTTTTCTTCTTGAGGGAGGAGGAGGTTTTTAGCCTTGGGAATCAGGAGACCTGAGTTTAATTAAGTTTTCTCTCCTTCCCTATATTTCCTGTGTGACCATGGATGAGCCCCTTCTCTTCTCTGGGTTTATTATTCCACCTGTCAAATTGGAGTATCTATATAGGTCTCCTTTATAGCTTTGACATTCCATTCACACACTCTCCATCCTCTTCTAGGAACCTTTCATATGCTGACATTCCTTGTTCTAAGATTCCTTCCAGCAGAGTTTAAATTCTTCTTATCATGCCCCATTCTACCAATCCCTCCTTATCTCCTAAAACTTCCATTTCAGATCTTCCATTAGAGTCAGGCCCCAGGAATGCCAGGTTCATATTATATTTAGCCATGTCTACATACTGTTCTCTGCAATCTGAACTATTATACTCCAATTTTTTACCTATTCAAACTCTTTGTCTCTTCAAACCTGGGCTACCCTTCAGAGTCCAAATCTCATTCTTTCTCCTTGGGAAATCTTCCTGAAATTAATACAGGGCCCTAGAATATCAAGACTGGAAGGGCTTTTAGAGACCACCTGGCCCAGTCTTCTTATTTAAAAAGAGAAAAAAGTAAGGCCGAGAAAGGGGAACTTTGGGTGATTTCTCAAGGTCACATAGTGAATTAGCAGAACTCAGACCAGACCTCGGCTGTGCCCTTTTTTGATCTTGTGGGACTTTGGGTAAGGTATTTAACCCCACCCAGTCACAGTTTCTCTATCTGTAAAATGAAGAGGTTAGACTAAGTGCCATCTAAGGCTCTAGTTCTAAATCTAGGCTCTTTTGAGCCCAAGGGGAGGGATTCTCAAGTCCACAGTTATCGCCCCCTTTTCTGAACTATTTTGGTACTTACAGTCTGTACCATGCAATTAGACACTCAAGCACATGCTGTCTTGAATGACTTTTAATTGTTTCCTGTGTGTGTAAGCCTTGTGAAAAAAAAATGTTCTAAATCACTAATAATTAGAAAGATGCAAATTAAAACAACTCTGAATATCACCTCACACCCATCAGATTGGCAAAGTTGACAAAAAAAAAGGAAAATGACAAATGTGGAAGAGACATGAGAAAATAGGTGTACCAATGTGCTGTTGGTGGAGCTGTGAATAGTCTGACCATTCTGGGAGCCAATTTGGAACTATGCCAAAGGGCCACAAAACTGTGCATGCCTTTTGATCCAGTAATACTGTTACTAAGTCTATATCCCAAGGAGGTAAATGGAAAAGGACTAGTATGTGCAAAAATATTTACAGCAGTTTTTTTTTTTTTTTATGTCAAAGAACTGGAACTGAGGTAATGCCCATCAATTAGAAAATGAATGACCAAGTTATGGTATATGAATGTGATGGAATGTGGGATGGGAGAAGGAGGAACACTAGCACAGTAGACAGAGATCCAGACCTGGAGTTGAGAGGAACTGGGTTCAAATTTGACCTTTAGATACTTCCTAGCTGTGTAACCTTGGGCAAGACATTTAACTCCCATTGCCAGTCCTTGCCACTCTTCTGTCTTAGAATTGATACCAAGACTGCAGGTAAGGATTTTTGAAGAAAAAAAAAAAGTGAAGTGAGCAGAATGAAGAGAACAATATACACAGCAACCGTAGTATTTTAAAGATAAAAGATTTTAAAAGAAAAGACTTAGCAACTCTGATCAAAACAATGATCCAGGATTCCAAAGGATTCATGGTGGAAAATGCTATACATTTGAACTCAGATTCTTGCTTCCCCCCCCCACACCCACACACACAAAAGGCTAACATAGAAACAAGTTTTATATTATTTCATATGCATAATAGAAATTATATTTCTTGCCTTCTGGATGGGTGGGAGAGGAGGTGGAAGGAGGAGAAAATTTGGAATTGAAAATAAACATAAAAAAAGAAAATCTATATTTAGAGATGGCATGATGGTGTGCAAAGATCTCTAGATCTAGTCACCCTCGGCACCTCCCTCTAACCTCCACGTTCCCATCACTTGCCAAGTCTTATTGATTTTTCATAGCATTTCTCCTATACTCCCCTTCGCTCCTCTAATACTAACATCATCCTGGTGCAGGTCCTTATCTTCTCACATTTAGACTATTGCAATAGACCACTGATTGGTTTTCCAGCAACAGATCTCTCCTACTCCAATCCTCTTAGCCATCAAATTGATATTTCTAAAGTACAGATCTGATGGGCATCTTTCTTATTCAATGAACTCCGGAGGCTCCCTCGAACCTTCTTAATCAAATAAAAAAAATTCTGTCTGGTTTTTAAAGTCTTTGACCAGGGGCAGCTGGGTAGCTCAGTGGATTGAGAGTCAGGCCTAGAGACGGGAGGTCCTAGCTTCAAATCAGGCCTCAGACACTTCCCAGCTGTGTGACCCCGGGCAAGTCACTTGACCCCCATTGCCTACCCTTACCACACTTCCACCAAGGAGCCAATACACAGAAGTTAAGGGTTAAAAAAAAAAAAAAAAAGAATACAATAGTCTTTGACCATCTGGCCCCTTCTTATCTTTGCAATCTTCTTACATTTTGACTCCAAATACTATACAACCCAGTGCCATGGGGCCTCCTTGCTCTAGGTGGCTCATGACTTCCATCCCACATTCTGCATTTTCACTGGCTCCAATGCCCAGAATTCTCTTCCCTCCTCATTTGTCTCCTGGCTTCCCTGGATTTCCTTCAAGTACCTGCTAAAATCTCACCTTCTATAAATTGCCTTTCCTGATGTTCCCATAATGCTCCAGCCACCCTGGGCGATTATTCCAGTTTACCCTGTCTGGATCTTGCTTGTATCTAGTTGTTTGCATGCTCTTCCCCCCCATCAGACGGCAAGAGTCCACTAGGGCTGGGTTTCGCCTTAGAATTCCCAGTGGTTAATATAATGTCTAACACGAATCTATACTTGTTGATTGGATGCCTCCTGAATGCCCCTAACTCGGTGTGATCTGCCTTTTTCTGAACCCCAATATGGCTCATCTGCAAAATGCAGGGTCCCCACTACAAAGCCCTTCCAGGTCTGGCACAAGGGAGAGTTTTTTTCCAAATGAAGCAGAGCCCTCAAGAAATGACCTGGACAAGGGTAGGCAAGCAGGAAGCCGCCATGGGAGGCTCTAGGGGTGGGCTGGGGAAGGCTGAAGAATGCAAGGCGCTCAGTCGGAGGGTCCCTGGAAGGCAGCGTTGGCTGGCCATGTGGGTGCCACCAGTCCCTGCTTCAAATTCTGCAGGCCGGGGCAGAGCCTTGGCCTCAAGGGCCACAGGCCGGGGCACCCCTTCTGAAGGGTGGGAAGCAGAACACAGCTGGGGGTGGGGGAGCGGATGTTAAGTGCCCATTTTCACCAACTTTAGTCCCCATGAATCGATCACATTTCCTCCTCTTGCTGGGGACTGCTTAGCTGTGATTCAAAGTCCTTTCCCAACTTTACCTCCAGAAGCCTCTTCCCCACTCCCTGCCCCCTGGGGGAAAGGCAGAGGTAGGGTTTTTTGGGGGGAGGGTACAATAAGAAATGAAAAGTCAATGAAGAATTCGAAAAGAGGCCCAGAGAGCCCCTCAGAACCCTTAGGCAGCACCCGAGGGAAACCTGATTAAATAATGCCAGAGAGGGGGAAGGGAACACAGAGCAGGAGGAAAGGAAGGAGAAAAGAGAAGGAATAAAGTGAGAGGAGGGAAAGAGAGGGAGAGGAGAGGGGGGATAAAGAGGGAGAGGAGACAGACAGACAGATGGATGGACAGAGAGAGACAGAGGGAATAAAGAGAGAGAAAAGGAGGAGTGAGAGCAGGAGGAAAGGAGAGATAAAGGGAGAATAAAGAAGAGTGGAGAGAATAAAGAGAGAGAGGAGAGACAGACAGAATAAAGGAGAGGAAGAGGAAAAGAGGGAGAAGAGAAAGAATAAAAAGGGGGAGAGGGGGAGGTAATAAGGGGATGGAGAGAGAGAGATTAGAAAAAGGGAGAGAAAGGACAGAGGGAGAAGTGAGAGAATAAAGAGAGGTGAAGAGGGGAGAGAATAAAGATGGAGAGAGAATAAAGAGAAAGAGGGAGAAGAGAGAGAACAAAGAAAGGGGAGGAGGTAACAAGAGGGTGGGGGAAAGAGAGAGGGAGAGAAAGGTAGAGGAAAGGAGGAGTGAGAGCAGGAGGAAAGGAGGGATAAAGGGTGAGTAAAGAAGGGTAGAGATAATAAAGAGAGAGAGAAGGAGAGAAAGGAGAGACAGAATAAAGAAGGAGAAGAAAAGGAAAAGAGGGAGAAGAGAAAGAATAAAGAAGAGGTAGAGGGGAGAAGGTAATAAGGGGGTGGGGGAGAGAGAGGGAGAAGAG
>NC_058131.1:332769523-332806716 GCF_016433145.1 Gracilinanus agilis | reverse complement strand
GGGGAGAGAAAATAAAGAGGGAGAGAGGGAGAAGTGAGAGAATAGGGGGAGAGAGGGGAAAGAGAGAATATAGAAGGAGTGAGAATAAGGAGGAAGAGGGAGAATAAGAGGAAAAGAGAAGAGAAAGAATAAAGAAGGAGGGGAGGAGGTAATAAGGGGTGGAGGAGAGAATAAAGAGAGAATAAAGAGGGAGAGAGGGAGAAGTGAGAGAATAAAGAGGAGTTGAGTGGGGATAGAGAGAATAAAGAAGGAGAGAGAATAAAGAGAAAGAGGGAGAACAAGAGGAAAAGTAGGAGAAGAGAGAGGGAATAAAGAGGGAGAGGGGAAGAGATAGAGCAAAAGGGAGAGGGAAAGGAGGAGGGATAAGAAGATAATAAGCACTTATCTAGAGCCTGCCATGTGCCAAGGACTGTGTGTGATAATTGATTTTATAAATATTATCTCATTTGATAATCACAATAACCCTGAAGAGGTAGGTGCTATTAATATCCTCATTTTTACAGTTTGAGGAAACTGAAACAGAAAGTGGTTAAGTGACTTGCTCACAGTTACTCAGCTAGTAAGTGTCTGAGGCAATTTAAATTTAGGTCTTTATGACTCTAGACTCAGTGCTCTCCAGTACACCATGAGGAAGGACCAGGAGAGGAAATAATGCAGACAGGGAGGAAAAGAGGCAGGAAGAATAATGGAAGAGAGAACAAGGGGAAAAGAGGAGAAAGGCTGGGGGAAGGAGGACTGGGAGGGATGAGGAAGGGGGCAAACAGGGGCAAAGGAGAGCAGAGAAAAGGAAAGCTAAGACATGGGAGAAAAGAGAAGGGAATGGAGCCCGGGAAATAGGGGCGCAGTTGAGAGGAAGCAGGGCAAGAATGGCAGAAAGGAAGGGTCTTGAGCCATAAGCTCATACAGGCCAGAATTTTGGTGGGAGAGTATCTTAAATAACAGAAATTCTTTAGAAGGGACATTACCCAAAGAAGGTGCTGGAACTTGCCTCGCTTCTGCAGAAGTCTGTCCTATTCTCAAGAAGGTTTCTCAAGATTATTTTTCCAGCTGGGGAATCTTCCTGGTTTCTTGCCAGCAGTTGGGAGGAACTGGATTGGCTCCGGCTAGAGCTGATTTATGGCTTGTTTTGAGGAAGGGCCTTGGAATGCCCCAGGTAAAGACCAATCTTCCAATCACTTTCTGAAACAGGTTCCAGTCTTCCCTCAGTCAATTAACATTTATTCAATTCTAGTAAAATGCTAAGTTAGGTGCTAATGGCTGGAGATACAAAAAGAGGTAAAAGTTCCTTGCCCCCTAGGAATTTACAGTCAAATTGCTCCCCTGGGAGAGGCGTAGGGGCCTACATTAAGCCTCAGGTTATTTCAGATAACTGGCCCGGATTCGTGGCCAAAAGTCCAAGGGTGGGGAGGCGGCTGGGTGGCTCTGTGCATTGGGAGCTAGGTCCAGAGAAGAGAGGTCCTGGGTTCAAATGTAGACTCTGACACTTCCTAGCTGTGTGAGTCTGGGCAAGTCACTTAATCCCCATTGTCTAGCCCTGGTAATTCTGCCTTGGAACCAACACACAGTGTTAATTCTAAGATCCTGGGTTCAAATCTAGACTCAGACACTTCCTAGCTGTGTGAGTCTGGGCAAGTCACTTAACCCCCATAGTCTAGCCCTGGCAATTCTGCCTAGGAACCAATACACAGTGTTAATTCTAAGACAGAAACTTTTCAAAATGTTTGGAGCAGGCTTGGCAGCTTCCAGGGAAGGGCAGCATCCAGGTCACCTAGTTTTTCTGGTAGTTTTCCTCTGAACTTTTGGTTTTTTGTTGTTCAGTTGCTTAGTCGTGAGCCTGTGCACCATGGAATTTTCTTGGGAAAGATATTGCAGTAGTTTGCCATTTCCTTCTCCAGCTCATTTTACAGATGAGGAAACCGAGGTAAACAGGTTAAGTAGATCTGAACTCAGCTCTTCCTGACTCCAGGCCTAGCACTTTATCCACTTCGCCCCTGAACTTCTGTTTATCAGCCTGTATTTAAACTGAGGGTTAGGGAGGAGCCCTTACAACTTAGCTTTGGGACAGGGCCCATAAAAGCAGAGTGCATACAAATAATAGGATCTCTTCCTAGCTCTCACATCTGATGAATCTAAGATGCCGTGTCTGTCCAGAACCAACTACAGTCTAGATGTGGCATCGATGTTTCCCTTGTCCTCACAGATCTCCCAGAAAAGGCAAGGTCACTGGAACCTGTAAGCCCCTAATCCTACCAAGGTGGTCTTAGAATGGAATGGTAAAAGTCAGAAAACATGCTGAAAATGCAGCTTTTAAGAAGGATCCCAGATTGCCAGATGAGATTAATTCTTTGCAAAGACTTTTCATGGCAACACACAAGATCCATACTGAGAACTGTTGTTATTTTCTCTTATCTCCAACTCCAAGCTAGAGGAGCTGATTGTTTGATGTAGAGAGAAGATAGTACATGTAAATTCAATTTAACTAAATTCCAACTTGTATACAAGCTTTAAATCTTTATATGCAATCAGCACTTTAGGTCAGGCAACTTTGGGAAGGACTGGAGGGGATGGGGAATACTGATATCTGGATGGAAGCTAACTTGGACGGGGAAGGGACTGGAAAACATGACACATAAGGACTGAAGATTATAGGGATGTTTAATGTAAAGAAGGTTCAGGGAGGACATGATAGATAAAATATTTGAAGAGCTATTAGGGAGAAGAATACTCAGTTTGCTTCTGGTTCATAGGTTTTAGAACTGGAAGGGACTTTGAAGATTCACACAAACCTCCTTATTTTTATAGATGAGGAAATTAAAGTTCAGAGAAATGAAGTGATTTCTCCAAGAAAAACCTAGAGCTTTTCCCATTGCACCAAGCTGCCTTGTTTTGCTTGACCACAGAGGGTAGAAGTAGAAGCAAAGAATAGAAGTCCCAGGGGAACAAAGAGATCAATATCAGGCAGAACTTCCTAATGAGTTTAGATCTCTCCAAAAGAGACCCCCATCTATACCAGTTCATGGCAGCACTTCTCCCGTAGCAAAGAATTAGGAAAAAGTAGATGTATATTGATTGAGGAATGATGAAAAAAACTGTGGTACATAAATAAAATTGACTATTATTGTACCAGGAGAAAGATAAAGAGGAAGAATTCAGAGAAGCATGGGAAGACTTAAATGAATTGATGTAAAATGCCATTAGCAGGACCAGGAAAACAATCTACAAAATGGCTACAGCAATGTAATTAGAAAGAAAAATAACACTGAACACTCAATGTATTTGTAATGACCAAGGTTAACCCCAAAGAAGACTAGAGAAAATGTACCTTCCTCCATTCTTTGAAGAGGTGAAGGACTATGGGTAAGAAGCATTACATATACTATCATATTTTGTTGATGTTTTGGTTAGTTTTACTGAACTCTTCCCTCCTTCCCTTCTTTTCAATTTTCAGTTTCAAGAGATGGCTCATTAGGTAGGGGAGAAGGGAAGGATCTATTAATGAATAAAATAAAGAATTTTTTAAAAGGAAGAAAGAAAACATTTAAAATGAAGAAAAAATAAAGGTGTTATAAAGTCCAAAAATGTCATTAAGAATTTGAAAAATTTAAGAATAAAATTCAAAGTTAAAAAAATCAAGCTGTTCAAAAAAAAATGGTCTGTTTCAAGAAATAGTGAGTTCTCCACACCTAGAGGTCTTTAGTGCTGGATGACCATTTGGAAGGGTTGTGAAATGTATTCCTGCTCGGGCATCCCTGGAACTCCTTTCCAGCTCTGAGAGCCTGTGATCTCAGGAGCCTACAGCCAGCAGAGTCAGATTGCATACCTTGTGCTAAACTGAGGCAAAGATCAGCTGATAAAAGAAATGGGATGAAAGCATTACAGGCAACAAGAAGAAAGGATGTAGGAAAGAGACAATAACTTCCCTTCTTGGGGCCTCGAATCTACAAAGACACTAGTTTATGGATAGCACTGATATAGTAGAGGAGAGGAAGGAAGTGATGTACACAGCAAGTTTTTTATTGTTTTATCCCCCGTGCCTGTGCCTGAACACCAAGCAGCTGCCCACTGGCAAGAGAACAGGCAGCAGGCTTTGAGCCAGAGGATCTGCACGGTTTCCTCTCCACCCCAGCCAGCCAAGGTTCCGCTTCCAGTTTTCAACTCAACTTTCTTCCTCCCTGAACATGAGAAACAGAACAAGTATTCAGGCTGGGAACTGGCTTCACAAAAGCCCTGCCCCCCATAAATGCAACATCAGCAACTGTCAAGGTATTCCTATATTCCTACCAGGCAGAGTTATCAGCCAAAGAGCTATTGCTTTGAGCTAGTTTTAATTGGAGATGATGCCCACCCCTGAGGAGAGGATGCTGGTTCTGACACTAGTGGTGTCCCTGGGCAATTCTCTGAATAATTCATTCTCTGGACCTCTGTGCAATAGGATTATGTTCATCATACTTTGCTTTTTGGCGTCTGGCGCAGATGCTGTCTTTGGGATGGGAATTTGGTGGGGCCAATGCTATGTAGGAACTGAGAGAAATGTTTGGCGTATTTCCCACCCCCTGAACCCCTTCCTCAGACTATGGTGGTGTCAGGGAGAACATGACCATGAGGTGTGGGAGAAATGTTCTTTCTTCTTAGTTATGTTTTTGAAATAAATATCCCTTTGCAAAAACTAATGGATGAGGGGGACTTAGGCGCTTCAGGGGATCAAGAGCCAAGCCTAGAGAGGGGAAGTCTGGTTTCAAATCTGGACTCAAACACTTCCTAACTTGTGACACCGGGCAAGTCACTTAATTCCCATTGCCCAGCCCTTACCCCTCTGCCTTGGAATTGATACACAGTATTGATTCTAAGATGAAAGG
Source organism: Gracilinanus agilis (assembly GCF_016433145.1). Classification (NCBI taxonomy): domain Eukaryota; kingdom Metazoa; phylum Chordata; class Mammalia; order Didelphimorphia; family Didelphidae; genus Gracilinanus; species Gracilinanus agilis. Next base: position 332,801,860 of record NC_058131.1, on the reverse strand, counting down.
TTAGGGCTTAAAAAACCAAAAACGAATGGACAAGTGGTTAAATAGAACCCAAGTGCTAGTCGCTAGTCCCTACAATTGATTGGGGGTACAAGAGGGTGGGGCTGCGGGTGGGAACCCAGTCAATAGAGGCTCAAAACTTCTACTTTCTCAAATAGAGAAAGAAAAGCGATGCTTCTGAGACCTTGAAGTGCGGATGCAGCAGCCTAGTTAGGGAAGCGGAAGCCAGAGCATACAGACTACATGCAAAATAAATAGTAAACCATGGAAGACTTCCACAAGGGCATATTAAAGGAGATTTGAATTAAACAAGTGTCGGTGTCGGAGATAACTCCTTTCCCTTTGAGCAGGGAGTCTGATACTTAAGACCATCTAACCCTAAACCCATTTGTAGGAGTGATGATCGATTGGGCATATTGCATCTCACCTCAGCTTTACGTTGTCTCCGTCGAAGCCCATGTCGCCTGACATGGCCCTTGGCAGAGAAGAGTAGTAGAGAGGGGCATGCTCCATGTTCCTGGGCTGTGGGAAACCTTGACTGAATCGTGACAAGGTGCCATGGCAGCAGAGAGGGGGACAAGTCTCTTCAGACTGACTCTACCTACCTCTTCCTGGTTCAGAGGAACCTCAACAAAATTCCTTGCCAGTGACAAACTTGAAAACACATGAGCTAGGGTTAAGGGAAAATGAAATTTTCAACAGTTTTATTGTTGTGACCCTTAAAGAGATTTACCTGAAGTAAAGTCTGGTATAGGCTGGAGGGGCCAGGGTGGGGAATTCTCTTAAAGGTGAAATTTGAAATTTGTATTTGCTTTCTTGGTGGATTCCTTTTTTCATAGTTTTTTGTTTAAAAGGATTTTTCAAAAAAAATAATTGTATTTTGGTTTGTTTAAGAAAGCAACAAACAAACAATAAATATATCAGTCAGTTCCAACTCCTTGCACCCAGGACCTCCAGATCCCTCAAACTCCCAAGGTCACCCCCATACCTGGATGTAGCCACCTTGAGAATGGTTTCTGGTTAATTTGGAAATAAGTCTTGCTTGAGTTCACATGTCAAGCTGATATCATCTGACTTGCTTTTTCCATGGATGGGGAAGGGGCTGCAAGAACAGAGAGAATTTGGAACTCAAATGTTTTAAAAAGATTATTAAAAATAAACAAAGAATAAATTGGAAAAAAACAAAAGAGAAATATGCTTGATCAACTGACCAAAAGCGGCAATTCAAAGTGGAAAAGGCAACTGGGGACTCAGGTACACTTGAGCTTAACTAAGCTCAGCTAGTTAAATTCATGCACCTTGTAGAAATGGTGGTGAGGTAGGGAGAAGAGCACAGCTCCAGCCCTTCCCTCCTAACAAAGAGACTCTGAGGATAGAGAGTACTCTCAGTCATGTGGCAGAAATGAAGGAAAAGAATATTCTAGTCAGAAGTTGTCTGTCTTTTTGAAAGGATATAGTAGGGGTGGCTAGGTGGCTTGATGGACTGAGAGTCAGGCCTAGAGACAGGAGATCCTGAGTTCAAATATGACCTCAGACACTTCCTAACTGTGTGACTCTGGGCAAGTCACTTAACTCCCATTGCCTAGCCCTTACTGCTTTTCTGTCTTGGAACCAATACACAGTATTGATTCTAAGATGGAAAGAAAGGGTTTAAAAGGAAAGAAAGGGCATAGTAATCTGTCCTTCTGTCACCATGGCAAGTGAAGAGAGGACTAGGAATCTTAGAAGGAGCATTCCTGCCATGTAGCCTAGGATAGTCTTTTTTTTCCCCCCTAAAAGATAAGGAAGCTGTCCCCAAGTTTCGATTGGTTCAAAGAACTAAAGATTGAGTGTTTGACACAATTGCTCAAGGCTATATCTTTACTCAGTATTGTTTCCATACTAAGCTTTGGCTTAAAAGTGTCTCATTTTTTTTCTAGCCTAAAACCTGAACTGCCAGACCAGTCTGAGTCATCTAGCCTACATAACAAAAGACTCATTCCAAGTTCTTTGTGCTGTGCCAGAAAGGATCAAGTTTTTTCCTTCTCAGTTCTGGACCAGAAGCAACTAGGAAACTAATTATCCCTATAATGTGAGGACAGGGACCTATACAAAACCATCTGCTGAGTCACCATATTCCTGCAGTCCCCAGAAGCTCTGGGTGCATCTTCTTGGGATGGATTCTTTTGGTCATTTCAGCTTATGATGAACTTCCCATCCAGACATTTTTTTATTATATACTTAGCAACCGCAACCACCACCACAAAATATTTAACTACACAAATGCATAAAAAAATTCTGTGCAAAACCACAAGTTTTACATTGTTTACAATTTGTTTAAAATATGTAAGTTATATATGTATGCTAATATAAGCAGCCTCTGCTTTTTAATTCCCTTTGTTTTACTTGAATACTTTTTTCTCTTTATTTTGGGACTGTTATTCTTTTTAATGTAATCATGCTATGTGTTATTCTAATTCTCTTTTCATCTTTTCATGCTTCCCTTTCTTTATATTTTCAATATTTGTCATTTCTAATAATATAATAAAATCTATTACATTCAAATATCACAATCTATTCAGCCACTTCTCCCATTCGCTGCATTTCTGTTATTTCCAGTTATTTTGTCATAACAAACAAAGCTTCTATGAATATTTTCATACATACACAGCTTTTTACCCTCTCATTAATTCTCTTAGTAATGGGATCCCTAGGTCAAAGAGAACAAACAATTTTATAGCTCTTAATGTATATTTCCATCTTGTTTTCTAAAAAACAATTCCCAGGTGCTCAAGTAATGTAATATTGGGTCTGTTTCTCCATGTTCCTATCAGCATTTAATTGGATCACTTTAACCTATCTGGTTCAGTTAAAATTCATTATCAGGATATTTAGCTAGATTGGTCCTTAGTGAGTAGACATAATTTGTTTCCAGGACCATACTCATTCCAAAACCAAGTCTTTCCAACTTGGTCATACCCAGTAAAACTTTTGTTCCAGTGTCACAACCCCTCAGATATACAGGATCACTTTCACAGTACACTGAATTTTGAAATAAGACCTTTGCAGAATATTTATGCTTTTGAAACCATTGTCATTTCACCAGAAACTGTGTTTGGATTATGTGTATGCACAGGTTTTGATCTACTACTAACCTCATGTAGGTATGTATGAGTGCTCCAGATATCTATTATATTTAACTTATCTAAGGTTCTATTCATCTCCTTAACTTCCTTATTTGTTAACGTAACTTCTTAACTTCCTTATTTATTTTTTGCTTATATTTATCTAGTTCTGAGAGGGGAAAATTTAAGTTTGTCACATTATTATTTTGTTATCTATTTCCATCTGTATCTCATTTAGTTTTTCCTTTAAAAGTTTGGATGCTATAACACTTGGTGCATATAGGTCCAATATTGTTAATACTTCATTATCTATAGTAACTCCACCTGAACATGATATAGTTACCCTGTTCACTTCTTCCAATTATATCCATTTTAGTCCCAACTTTGTCAGAGAGCTTGATTGCTACCCCTACCTTCTCTAGATCAGCAAAGGTATAGTATATTCTGCTCCAGCCCCTCATCTTCACTTTATGTGTGTGTTTCATTTTCAGTGTGTTCCTTCTAAACAACATATTGTCAGGTCCTGGCCTATCCAGACATTTTGCTGACTGTCCTGAGATTAAATTTAAGAGCTGTCCCAACACCATAATTACACTTATTGTTCTAACCTCAGTAAGCAAATCACCTGGAAAGGAGGAAAGCATATATCAAATGACTGTCCTGTGGATCAATTCACCATCCCAGTGATTCTCCAGATACTCCCTTCTCCAGCTATTATTCACATACTGAATGTAAGCTCCTTAAGGACAGGCTAAGTCATTTTTTTAAAATCACTTGCACTTGTCATAGTGATTTTTCATTTTAATTGAAGGATATCAGTTCAAATCCTGACTCTTCTGCCTTTGTAACCTTGATCAAGTTACTTAACTGCTAGGTCTGTATCCCAAAGAGGTTAAAGATCCTATTTATACAAGAGTATTTGTAGTAGCTCTTTTTCGTAGTGGCAAAGAACTGGAAACTGAAGTCCATCAATTGGGGGATGGCTGAACAAATTGTGGTATATGATTGTAATGGAATACTATTGGACCATAAGAAATGACAAACAAGATGATCACAAAAAAAAATCTAGAAAGACTTCTATGAAGTAATGCAAAGTGAACCAGGAGAACATTGTACACAGTGTAATGATCAACTCTTAATGACTTAACTATCAACAATAAGGCAAGGATCCAGGACAACTTCAAGAAATTCATGATGAAGAAGGATATTCACCACCATAGAAGGAATAGACAGAGTCTGAATGCAGATTAAAGCATCCCATTCTTTGTGTGTATGTGTGTTTTGAAAATTTTTATTTAATTCATTGATTTAGAATATTTTCCCATGGTTACATGATTCATGTTCTTTTCCTCCCCTCCTCCCACCCCCCTCCCGTAGCCAATGAGCAGTTCCACATGTGTCATTGATCAAGATCTATTTCCATATTATTAACGAATCATTCCATTCTTCACTTTACCTCCCCCATGGATTTTTCTCTAATGTAAGCATATATGTTTTGTTTCACAACATGATGAACATGTAAATATGTATTATATGATAATACATGTTCAACCTATGTCACATTACTTGCCTTCTTGGGGAGTAGAGAGGGGTGGGAGGGAAGGAGAGAATGGATTGCAAAATGTCAGAAAAAATATTAAAAATTGTATTGCCATGTAATCTGGAAAAAATAAAAATAATTTTTAAAAGTTACTTAATGAAACAATGTGGAACAATCCAATGTAATGGACTTTGCTACTACAAGACAATCACAAGGGACTTATGAGAAAGAAGGCTATCTACAATGAGAGAAAGAACTGTGGTAGTAGAAACACAGAAGAATTGGTTTTAAAAGATTGCTATACTGAAAAAATAAATAATATGGAAATAGGTATAAGTGATAACATTTGTATAACCCAGTAGAAGTGCTTATTGGATCCAGGAGTGGGTAGGGAAGAGGGGAGGTAAAGAAAATAAAATATGTAAAGATGGAAAAATATTTTTTAAAAAAGTTACTTAACTGCTCTGGGTCTCAGTTTCTTCATATATAAAATAAGGGGGTTTGGTCTTTAAAGTTTCTTTCAACTCTAGATCTATTATTCTAGGAATTTAAAGTCTCAAGCAGGTGATCTTAACGTGGTTGCATGGATAGATTTCAGGTTTATGAATCCAGCTGAGAAAGAAAATTATATCCTTATTTTCACTAACCTCTAACTGAAATTTAGCATTTCCTTTCATTAATAAACAGTATTCTGCAAAAGATCCATGGGCTCCTCCAAATTGCCAAAGGGGTTCATCACACAAAAAGGGTTAAGAACTTCTGGAAGAGAAGAGATTTGCCCACAGTCACACAGCAAATTAGTGACAGAAACTCCCTTCCATACTTTCCCCCACATACCATATTCTTTTGTAGTTATGGGTTTCCTACAAAAATTGGAACACAGTTCCACAACCAAGTCCCTCTTCTACTTCTTGTCCCAGAATGGCTTTTTGAGAATTGTCATTCTGTGGTTCCCAGAAAAACAAACCATTGTGGTGAAGGCAGACCAAAAACACCCTGCTGCAGTTCTGTACACAGTAGAGTTTACATAGCCACCTTCCCAATGGAAGCTAACAGCTGCTCTGCCATATACCACAAATGAACAGAAAGTGCCATCTGGAGCAGCTGCTCAAAACAAATCCTCTAATGGACAGGTTATAAAATTTACACAGTGGGAGACATTTTGAGATGGATTGTTTTGTTTGCCCAGTGAACATGCACCTAGTCACTTCCAGGGAAGTAACCATAGCATTACCTCTAGATTTCATTTCATTGGCAAATTTATATCAAATGGAAAAAACCAAAACTAGATTCTTAGGTCCGAGGTGCCATTTTTTCTGACCTCCTAAAAGGCTTTATAATGGCAGAGCTCAGATGAGAACTCAGATTCTTGACTTCCAGTTCCAGGTTCTAGCCACTAAGTCAGCCTGTCAATAATTCCTCCGTCTTCACTTTCCTCTCGTTCTGTTTCAAAAGGACTGCCTCCAACAAAAAAAAAAATAACAAAATACACTTTGAAATTCGGGATTGAATCAGATTCTTCACTAATCTGACACCTCTACAATTCCTCAGGCACCCCATTTACCTTGTATCTGATAACAACATAAAATTCACTTGTGATTCAGAATAATTATCTAGAATTTTTAAATGAAGTATTAATAATTTCATTGTTATTGCTTAGTCATTTTTGTTGTGTTCAATTCTTCACAACTCTATTTGGGGTTTTCTTGGCAATGACACTGAAATGGTTTGCCATTTTCTTCTCCAGATCATTTACAGATGAGGAAACTGATGCAAACAAGTTAAGTGACTTGCCCAAGATCACCTAGTTAGTGTCTGAGGCCAGATTTGAACTCGGAGAGATGAGTCTTCCTGACTCTAGGCTCTATCCACTGAGCCACTTACCTGTCCCACCCCCTTTTTAATGGCATTTTTACAGTTTATTTTGTATCCTTTTATTAATGTTTCAGTTGTCCAACTCTTCATGATCCCATTGGAGTATTCTTGGCAAAGATAATGCAGTGGTTTGCTATTTCTTTCTCCAGTTCATTTTACAGATGAGGAAACTGAGGCAAACAGGCTGCCTCGGGACATACAGCTAATGTCTGAGGCCAAATTTGAACTCAGGAAGATGAGAATGAAATGTGAATAGCTGAGTATTTGTTCTCATCACTTCTTGTCTATAAATTGCAATAAACCTCTAATGGTTGCTTCACTTCTAATCTCTTCCCTCTTCAATTCATCCTCCATCTAGTTACCAAAGTGACCCTCGGTCCTGCCTCTATTCGACAAACTCTGGATTCTTTACTACCTCTAGGATCAAATACAGACTTCCCTTTTGGCATTCAGAGTCCTTTACAACCTTGACGCCAGCATAACTTTGAAGACTTGGGGTACCTTAGAGCTTCTCTCACATTTTGAGGTCCTGCCAAGCTGCCTTTTTTTTTTTTTTTTTAATTTAACCCTTGTACTTCGGTGTATTGGCTCCTAGGTGGAAGATTGGTAAGGGTGGGCAATGGGGGTCAAGTGACTTGCCCAGGGTCACACAGCTGGGAAGTGGCTGAGGCCGGGTTTGAACCTAGGACCTCCTGTCTCTAGGCCTGACTCTCACTCCACTGAGCTACCCAAGCTGCCTTTCTTGCTTTGACTGGTACGTGACACTTTTTCTGTCACTGTTCCTTTGCACTGGATGTCCCCAGTGCCTGGCAGGTACCTGTGACTCATGCCTACTTCCTAGAATCCAGTTTCCTTTCAAAGCCTCAGCTCGAGTGCCAGGCTTTGTAGGCTACCTTTCCTGATTCTCCCTCTAAATTGCCTTGTATTTATGTTCTATCTACTTCTCTGTGTAAATGTTAATATGCCCTGTAGAGTATGAGTTTCCTGAGGGCTGAAATGACTTCATTTTTATCTCTATAGAACCCAGAGACCAGCACCTAGGTCTGAGGACAGGGTCTCAACCTGAATTTTTAATTATTATAGAAAATTTCTGGGTGAGGAAACATCCTTTGTCAGTGTAAACTGCCAGGCTCTTTGCAAATAATAGTCTTAGAGAGTTCACTAAAGCATGGGTGTCAAAATCCCGTCCCTGGAGCCCCAAGCAGTCATAAAACTCCCAGAACCAGAGTAAAATGTAATTGGAAATGTTTAACAAAATAAAAATACAAGATGACATTGAAAATGTTAATTTTTGGTTTTCCAAGTCAAGTATACTACCACGGGATCTTTTTTATTTGTGTTTGACACCAATGACCTAGATGCCCTAGAACATCAATAAGTTAAGTGACTTGCTCAGGGTCACACAGCCAAGTGCTTGGCAGAGATGGGACTTGATTTCAAATCTTTTTTTTTTTTAAACCCTTACCTTCCATCTTAAAATCTATACTGTGTATTGGTTCTAAGGCAGAACAGTGGTAAGGGCTAGGCAAAACTTCCCCCTTGAATTCAAATCTTCCTGGCCCCAAAGCCAGTTCTCTTCATTATTTTATGCTGCCTCTCAAGTGCCTGGTACTTACAAATGTCTGTTGATGAAGTTTCATAGGCAGACATACACATATGTATTCCCTTCAGAATCATAAAATACTAGCCCTAGAAAAGGCCTTAGAGGTTGGCACTTTTCCTGGTATCTTCTCTCTTTGCAAGGGACTTCATACTTCACTGGAAAAAACAAAAACCTGAGGCCATTAATCAGGAGCTCCCCCTCCAACTCCTCACACATCAATCAGACCTCATTCCCCTACTGATTCCTCATTCCCTCTTGTCTGAGATGAAAAAGGTGGCCCTTCTTGCAAGGCTAACCCATCTAGATGCAGCCTTGATTTGACTTCATCCTGTCTCCTCCAGCAGATTGCCTCCACCATCACCCCAATCTCTATCTATTGGCTCTTTCCTTGGTGCTTACATTCATGTCTCTTCTGTCCTTACGAAACCATCTCTTTGGTCTTATCATGCTGGCCAATTATCATTCTGTATCATTTTTGCCTGTACTATTTATTGCAATTGACTCCTAATTGGTCTCTTCCGTTTCCAATCCGTTTTCCACCTAGTTGCCAAAGTGACATTCCTAAAATACAGGACTAAAATAAAATAAAATAAAATACAGGACGGACTATGTCCAGTTTTTACGACACTCCTCTTTCTTCTCCTTCCTCCCTCCCTTCCTCCTTCCTTCCTTTCTTCCTTCCTCCTTTCCTTCTCTCCTCCCTTCCTTCCTTCCTTTTTCTTTCCTCCCTCCCTTCCTCCCTCCAACTCTCTCTCAATTCTCCTTTTACCTATCTCATTGCTCTTTCTTCAGCTCTTAATCTTCTCTCTTAATACCACATCATTTGGTGATTTCATCAGTTCCCACACGTTCCATTACTATTTCTATGCAGATGATTCCCAAATCTCTATATCTAGCCTTAGTGTCTCTCCTGAGCTACCATCCCACATCACCAACCACCTTTTGGGTATGTCTGAGACAGAACTCAGTATCTTTCCCCCCAAACCTTCTGATTAGTGCCAAGGGCACCAAAATCTTTCTGGTTGCCCAGGTTCACAATTTAAGTATCACCCCTGATTCCTCTCTTATTCTGCATATCCCATCCTTTGTCTAATGTATTAGTTTCCACCTCCACACCATTTTTTTTTTAAACCCTTGTACTTCCGTGTATTGTCTCATAGGTGGAAGGTTGGTAAGGGTGGACAATGGGGGTCAAGTGACTTGCCCAGGGTCACACAGCTGGGAAGTGGCTGAGGCCGGGTTTGAACCTAGGACCTCCTGTCTCTAGGCCTGACTCTCACTCCACTGAGCTACCCAGCTGCCCCCACACCATTTTTTAATAGATATCCCTCCTCTTTTCTCTATTCAAACAGCCACTACCCAAGTTTTAGCCCTCATCATTTTTTCTGCCTGAATTACTGGGTAACAAGGTCCACATGTGTCAAGAGCTGCCCCTCGACTGTAATATGGGAGTGTCATTGGTATGGCTCAAAAGGAGGCAAAACTGACATTTCTAAGGTCTTCTCCCAACCTTTCTCCAAGAGACTTTGATTCCTGCAAGGAAGGGAAGCAGGGTCAGAGGCCAACACTTTGCTCTCTTCAGAGAGAGGAGGTACTGGATTAGAATGACATCCATCTGCTTCCTTAAATATTATTAGTCTAGGGGATGTGATCAGGTTCAATCTAACTTGATAACTGTGTAATTATTGGAGAGGAGGACCCTAAGCTCTGTTTCCAAGGATTGTCTCCTTTTTCCATCAAATGCCATTTCCACAATAAGCATACATAGAAAATATAAAGAAATCGATTTATCCAAATCTCAGCAAAACAGAAATCCAAGGAGATCTACATTGGAGGATATGTACCGGACAATAAAGAATGAAAGAGCTCTTACATTGAGAGTGAGATAATTCACATCAATCTGAACAACACAATGATTAAAGACAATTCCAAAGGAATTAAGATAAAAAATGACATCTACCTCCAGAGACTTGGTGAAGTCTGAGTCTAGAATGAAGTATAACTTTTTCACTTGTTTTATTTTTGTAACATGGAACTGTTTTACATGATTTATACATGTAAATGATATGGATAATATATATCTATGTAATGTATAATGATATGTATTACTTGCCTTCTTAATGAGTGGTGGAATTTGGAAATCAGAAATTTCTTCATGTTTAAAATAAAAAATAAACTTATTTTTAAAAAATAGCTATTGGTTGCTAGAATCTCTAGTCACAACTGCAACCTAGTAAGTCTGGAAGACTGTCTAGGTCCACTTATCTACTAGTTTTTCTCTAAAATTGACATGACTATGTTTTTGACCAGGTTGCAGGTCATTGCCTAAAATACTGGGTGTTCTTTAAATCCCTGGTTTTGTCTTAGCTTAAGGTCCCACTTCCCATGCAAAGCCTTTCCTGATTTGTTTGTGTTCTCTTCGGATTACCACTAATTTCTATTTTGCACATATATTTTATCCTTATCAGAAGTGTTAAGCCCCTTTGTGGCAGACTCTTCATCTCTATAGACCCACCTAGACTTTAACCAGTGCTTAATTCTTCAACTGCTTCTGGGCTTCAGAGTGAGTGGACAGCTGTGAGGTATGCTAGGTTAAACCCAGAGCTTTAAAAATCCCAGCTGACACTTAATATGAAGGTATTAATCACAGGATCATGGGCAAATAATTTACTCTTGGACCTCAGTTTCTCATCTATAAAATGGACTAGATGATCTCTATGATCCTTTTCAACTCTAAACCTTTGCTCCTATTCTGTTGGGTGAAAAAACACCTGTTCTACATTATCGTCAACCTAACTACTTGCATGGGAATTCAGGACACAATTTTTTTTTTGGGTGTGGGCACAAGTAAACTTTGTGAGTCAAATAAAAGCATTTGCAGTGAAAGAAACCTTGGGCTTTTAGGTATGATTATGATTACTATGTGGGGACCTTAGGACTAGAATGAAATTCTTTCCCTGTCACTACATGACTGGCCCACAATCATTCATAATTTGTAATACAAACCCGGGATAATGTAAAATTACATTATATTCCTCAGAGGATTTTTGTGAATCAGAATTGCAAGTAGTAGGGGGCAGCAGCTAGGTAGGTCAGTAAAGTGAGAAGTAGGCCTAGAGATGGGAAGTTTGGGGTTCAAATCTGGCCTCAGACACTTTCTAGCTGTGTGACTTTGGGCAAGTCACTTAACTCCCACTGCCTAGTCCTTATTGCTCTTCTGCCTTGGAACCAATATACAGTATTGACTCTGACAGAAGGTAAGAGTTACTTTTTTGAAATTGCATAAATTACAAAGCCTCAAAGGACCATAAGCTCTGATTTCACAAGTTAACTTGATTTTTTCAATAACCCAGTGAGATAGCAAAGGCATTTTACAGAGTAGGAAATAGGTTCTAAAAGGCACTAGTGTATTTGGTCAAGTCTTCCTTCAATCCAGTGCTTTTCCTACTGTAAAATACTGTCCCTCTAGATTATCTAGACATCACTCTCCTTACTCTCTCTTTTTTGAGGTCAGACTTCATCAAGAACCTAGATGAAGATTGTCCTTATTCTGGGAAGGAATGCAGAAATTTGATGCAATCAGTCATCATTAATTTAATATACAGTCTTACTTAGGAATGAGTTCATAACCTCATGGAGTTTACAGTCAAGATAGGCTCAAAAGACAGGTAAAGATAAGTGCAAGACATATGAATAGCTGAATGATTAAAAAGATACAAATTGAGGGAGAATTCACTTCTAAGTGGGGAAGAGTGATGGCTCTCTACTTTACTGAGGTTGTCTTTGAGCTGGGAAGAGTGAGGAGAAGAGGATATTCCAGGCATATATAGGTTGTATTATAGTATGAGCAGTGGCTTCAAGCAAGGAAACTTCCCACCAATGCCAAAAAAACTGGCCCATATACTATGACCCCATTCCAAAGGCTTTTAGCATGTCAGCGATAAGCCAAGTTGCTACTAGCATCAGTAAGAATCCAAAGAGCCTACACTATCAGTATCCCCTCACCAGCTAAAATAACCCCAGTGAGATTTTGGTGATAGATAGGACCCAGAGCCAAATCTATCAACCTCTCCAAAAAATCCCCAAATGATCTCAGTGAAGACATTTCACTGCTGTCTTCTCTTATTTAACTTGACTGGCTGGAGAGAACTGTAAAACCTCCCTCCCCCAGAGTTTCTGCTCTAGCACAGTAAGTTAGCAATGTACCAAATGGCAGGGAGGAGGAGTGTAAAAGAACACCCAATACACAGAGTTGAGAAAAGCCAGCATAAAGCATTTTATTGCAATAATAAAACTTGAAACTCATATGTGGTAGAGGGAGAGTGGGTGGTGGCAGTTTCTCTTACCAAATCACTACACAGGACAGCAAAAGGGAGATGGGAGTAGGAGAGAAGAAGGTGGAGGTGGAGGGAGGGAGATTAGCAGTAGGGGAGCTGAGCATCAAAAACAGGAGATGTTGAAGCTGTGATGACCAGCATCAGTTTTGTTTTTTGTTTTTTTTTTTATAGAGAACACGCAACGATTTCCTGTGACGATGACTGGGCTTTCACTGTGTTGAAAATTTCTACAAACAGCACCTTCAATTTAACAATCAATTCAAGTTCTTGGAATTTAGGTAGTTGTGGAGCTTTGATGGCTACTGGAGATTAAAAAAAGTCCTCCAAATCCATTAGAAAACCACAAGATGGAAAAAAAGAGTCAGGCATCAACAAAGTGGGTTTAATATTGACCCAAGTTGTCCTGTAGATAAGACACCAAGTGGCGCGTCCAACACTGCATTGAAAATATCTGCTTTCAAAAGGCAGAGGTTAAGAGGGGGAGGGGAAGGAGGGTTGGGTGGTTGAAGCAGCTTCTCCTTCCCCACCTTCATTTTGGACAGGGTGACTGATATGCTCCAAGGAAATCATTCAACATGGAGAATATGTCAGCCCTCAATAGCTCCTCGATCTGCTATGGCTTTACAGCAGCAGCAAAAAAAAAATTTGTTTTAATACATAATAGATAAATTTCATCCAAAAAAAAATAAAAGGGACAAAGATTTTCTTTGTCCAAACAATTCCTATTCTAAGGTTAACCCATCTGTGTGCTGTTAATGCTTGATCAAACACTTAATCTTAAATCTATACCCAAAAGATCTCAATTTAAATCTAGACCCCAAAAAACAAAAAGATGAATGACTTGACAAGTTGAGGTTTACGGTGTATAGTTTAGAGACAACACATGTACAAGGAGGAAGAGTTGGAAGCAAAGCCAAGTGATAACACATTCAATCGGGGTATATGTTTATACAATGAATGTAGTGGAATATCAGGGAAAAGCTCCATACAAATTCATGTGCATTCTTCTTGAAGCTGAGACTCTGGACTCCTCCATGTGTCCAATCTGTTGGGAACAAGAAAAGCCAGAGTCCTATCAATACAAAAACTTCAGTGTGAAAAGGAAATGCATTTCTCCAGCCATTAAGTCCCTTCCCTAACAATGAGTTGAGAAAACTGGAGGAAATCAGAGACCAGGTAGCCTGGCCAGCTTTTCACTGGGAAGTCAGACAGAGTTCAAAGGGACTTTCAAGATAGCACCTAAGTCTAACTCATTTTGTAACAGAAAAGTTCCTGAAAGGGGTCTCACAGTCAATTAATGATGTGACAGGAAATTAGATTCCAAGTCTCTAGCTCTTTCCAGCACCAACTCATTAGCATAATCAACATTTACATAACCCTTTAGGTTATAAAGAAGCTTTAAATTCTTATCTTATCCCATCTTCCTGGAACACCTGCCCTTCATACTCAGTCTAAATGGATTGCTTCCAAGACTATTCATATTGTGGAAATAGGATACAGCAGAGGTCACCAATGTGACTAAAGGTAAAAGCCAAAAATTTCCCCCTCTACAAGGGGGAAAGCATGTGACCCTCCCCACAAAGACTTTCCATCACTTGATGATCCAACTTTCTAAAACCATATGAATATAAAGGAGGGGTCAGATTAGGCAAAAGTATGGCAATACTCCCCCAGCTGGAAAGTTCTTTAGACATCAACTGCCCCTCCCCTTCAATGAACTTAGGCTAGATTCAAATATAATGTTCTTTCTACTGCATCATTCTATAGACAGAGAGTAGTTCATGGTACTAGGGAAAGGAGAGGATGTATAATATACTACAGGTTATTTAATGTGGCTCAGAAGGAAAATTACTTTTTTTTTGTTAAGGAATGAACATTAAGAAAATAAAAATAACACATTACAATTCAAAAATAAGATGGTCCAGGGTCATCATCTTGTCCAAGGGTGTCTTGCTGGATTAATTTTTTTAGATCTGGCTTTGCTTAAGTCTTTGAGATAAATCAAGTACAAACTAGTTATTTGAAATAGAAGTTAATGAAACTAGAAATATAACTTTAGCACCTCAGGGCCAAAGCTCACTGAATAGATTAGGGCAAAATCCCCACAAACTTGACATCTGATAAGAAAGGAGAACAAATGGACATGTTTCGTATCCTTTTAGAAGATGGAAAGGGTCTATGTTCCTGTGTGTATAAAAAGCTATTGCTACTCTAGATACTGAGTGGAATTTTAGGGATGGTATAGTACATACAGCAGCAGATTAAAGTCTTCAGCCCCAATTCTGTCACAATCTGGTTGTATGACTTTTAGGTAAGTCACTTAACCACACCATGTATTTTGGTGAAAGATGGAAAAGAGGGCCAGCTAGATGACTCAGTGGATAGAGAGCCAGGTCTGGAGATGAGAGGTCCTGGCTTCAAATTTGGCCTCAGACACCTCCTAGCTGTGTGACTCTGAGCAAGTCACTTAACCCCAATTACCTAGCCCTTACTGCTCTCCTTGCCTTGAAACTGATAATTTGAAATTATTTTAAGACAGAAGGTAAAGTTTTTTTCAAAAAAAGGAAAAACACAGAAGAAAGAAAAAAGGTTGATGTCTCTAAATCAACTATTTAATTTTACTTACTCAAGAAACAGGGAGCTAGGGGAAGAAACCATTCCTGTCATTCCAATTTTAAAAGTTCCACATCAAAGAGGAGAGTAGCATTTGGTGGAATGATGCCTGGATGCCCAGTAGAACCATAAGCATAGTCTGGTGAGATAATCAATTTTGCTCTCTGGCCCACACTCATCTAGGAAAAAAGAAAGAACAAATGTTACCAATGTAATGCTAGGTCTGTTGGCAAACCTATGGCACGTGTGCAAGGAGCCTACTGGAAGGGACTGCTCTCCTCCCCCTCTATGCCTGAGGAATTTCTCATATGACCCTCCCCTCTGCCCAGCAGCCTAATGAGAGTACTTCCTCCCTCCCCTGGCTGGGTTAAGATGGGGGACTCACATGGGCCTGAGGATTGAAGTTTGTGCACTAAGTCTCTGAAAGGTTCGCCATCACTGTTCTAGGCCTATTATGAGCCCCAGTTTCTTCCTCTATACAGCAAAGAAGTCCGAATAACTGGCTCTGATGTTCTCTTCTAGCCCTAGGAATTCTAATAAACAGTACCTTAATGTAGAAAGTCATGTGTAATGCTTGGGAACTGAATGTGTTCATATATGTCTCTAAGACAAATATTTATCTAAGACATTGAAGCTTTTTGACTTATAGTTTCCAATGGCCTATGTGCTTCGGGTACCTTGAGAGAAAAAAAACCAAGGCTATAATTTTCAAATTCTAGTGTGAAGTTAAAAGCAATGGTATAGATCAGTGGTTCCCAAACTTTTTTGGCCTACCGCCCCCTTTCCAGAAAAAATATTACTTAGCCCCCTGGAAATTAATTCTTAAAAAATTTTAATAGCAATTAATAGGAACAATAAATGCACCTGTGGCCATTACTGCCCCCCCCCCAATGCTGCAGCACCCACCAGGGGGCGGTAGTGCCCACTTTGGGAATCAATGGTATAGACTATTTTAGGGGACCTAAAGCCAGCATTTCCTTGTTTTCAGGATATGTGATTTTTATCTACCTATGTTATTCTTTCTGGCTTAAAGGGAGTACCACTACAGAAGAGACTTTGTTTCTACTTTAAAAAGTAACACTTAAATATTAGATTTTCAAATCACCTGGGTAATATAGTTACAAATATAGGGTTTTTGCTGTCTTCAAGAAATATGTCATCTTTCAGGCACTGAAGAGGCAAAGGCAATAGATGTGAATTTGGAAAAAATAAACCCTCCTAGCAGTCTGGAGAGAAAACAACACAAGTATCATTCAGTGATGGTCTGTTCCTCCTTGAATGCTTTATCCTCTGCTTCCTTGAGCCACTGGCTGGTCCAAATGATTTCTCATTTAGGCTACTTCTTTTTGCTAAGCTGTTTCCTGGTGTTTCAGACTTAGCTCCCAACACTAATATGAAGCTTCTTATTCCTTTAACCACAACCCTGCCTGCTCAGTTACTTGATTTCAGGATACCTTGTTGCCTCCATTTCCAATGCAATTTTATACAGAGCGCCCATCCCCCCCCCCCCCCCCCGTCAGTATCCACTGACTAATAACTCTTGCTTGTTTAATCTAGATAAGACAGATATTAGCTGTAACATTCCCACTCCATTCCTAGGGCATTATCTCTATTCTGAGCCCTTTTACCAAAATGTGAAGAGCTTGAAACCACATCTATATAACTAAGTTACTAATTTTAACAGAAACCTTGCTTTTGACAGAAGTTAACTCTCATCAGGAAAGGAGTGACAGCCATGCAATTTAAAAAGCAGTGAGGTCTCCAAGAATTTTCTTCCCTACTTAGCCTTGAACTCTGTGTAGGAGAGTTTAATAAAATTATTAACTGGCATAGGTGAAGGAGAAAGAAGTTAAGAGCTGAAATGTGGTTTCAAAGTCATGACCAGTCTCATTTTTATTCCTCCATCTCTCCTTTAGGAAGTAGAATCACAAAAAAAATTTTAGAGTTAGAAGAACCTCAGCAGGCATCTAGACCAACCTAAATGTGAAAAGACTCCCACTATAACATATCTGGCAGGAAGCCTTTCAGCTTCTGCCTGAAGCCCTCCAGTGAGGGGGAGCTCACTCTTCCAATTCCACTTTTGGATACCTCTAAATGCAAAGAAGTTTTTCTCCTGACATCAAGCCTAAATTTGTCTCTTGCAACTTCAACCCAATGACCTTGGGTATGCCCTCTCCTTATAATTATTGCCTCCTGCCACAGACAGTATTATAACTGCCTCCAAATCTCTGTGATTAAAATCCTGGTACCTCTTCCAGCACTATCACTTCAAGAGATATCCCAAAATAAGAAGTGAGCTTACAGCAGCAATGAAGTAGTATTAAGTGCTCTATACAAATGACAATAATACACTATATATACACAACACATAGCAATACAATTTCCTCACAACTCAGTAATGTAATCAGTACACTTATTATACTCCCTTTGGAGCACAAAAGGAAAACTAAAAGAGGTCATCACTTGTCCAGAATCTGTTCTATCATATCATTCATAGTCTCTCCATGTCTAGATTCTATGGGAAGTAGATGGATAGAGTGCTGGGGTTGGAATCAGGAAGTCTTCATTTCAAATCTTGTCTCAAAGACTTATATAATGAATGACCTTGGGCAAAAGCCACATAACCTCTGACAGCCTCATTTCCCTCACCTATAAAATGAAAGGATGGGATCTGATGTACTCTAAGGTCCCATCCAGCTCTAAATCTATGATCCTATGACATAAGAAATGACTAGTAGTGAATTAGACCATGACAGAAAGGGAAATATCAGACCTTAGTTTCAAAGGAGTAACAAAGCTGGATATACACATGAAATGATGAAAATTTCATGGGTTGCCATGATGGAAAAAAGACACCAAGTGGCTGGCCTTGTGTGTGGTGAAAGTGCAGTTAGACTTGGCCTTTCTTTAATGATAAAAAATTGCCAGTATTTCTTACTTGCCTGGCACAGTCTTTGATAATCCAGGATCACTGATTTGCCATGAGGACCTGGAGAAGGGTTTTGTGGAGCATGATTAAAGTCAAATGAAAATTAAAAGAATTAAGGCAAAGAAAATTCAAGAAGGGAAACCATGTAAGACTCTCCCCAGATAGGGTAGAATAAATGTACAAGTTTAAAGATTCTTGAAAGTTAAGCTTATTTTACTTTGATTTATCTATGACTTCATAAATACAGATCACAATCCTCCACCATTCCAGCTAGCATGATTCTTGGCCAAATTTTTCTAAAAATCTTTCACATTGAGAATCTTTAACACTGTATTTTGAGATTAGTAACATATTTTCAGAGAAAGAGAACTTTATGTATCTACTCAGAAAACAGAAAGAAGATCCATGATAAACAATTTCCTTTGTCTATATAAACTCCCAGTCTAAAAAAATGAAGTTAGACTAGATTAGTTATAAAATTTTGAGTCCATGACTCACTCTACCTAGCTAAATCTTCATTTCTTTGGGCAATGAGTTACATGAATACTAACGTCTCAGACTACAATAGATTACTGAAGTCAGTTCAGGATGAGTGCACCAAAAAAACATAAACAAATATTCCTGCAGCTCATCAAAAGATGAGGGCAGGGAGCAGCTGGGTGGCTCAGTGGATTGCAAGCTAGGCCTAGAGATGGGAAGTCCTAGGTTCAAATCTGGCCTCAGATACTTCCTAGCTGTGTGACCCTGGCCAAGTCACTTAACCTCCCATTCCCTAGTCCTTACCGTTCTTCTGCCTTGGAAACAATACATAGTATTGATTCTAAGATGGAAGGTAAGGGTTAAAAAAGAAAAAAAAAAAAAGATGAGGGCAGCTAGGGGCATTTAGTGAGATGGCTCAGTGGATATAACCAGACCTGTAGATGGAAGATTTCCTTAGCTGTATAACCTTGAGTAAGTCATTTAATCCTATATGCTTAGTCCTTATCATTCTTCTGCTTCAGAAAGATTACCTAGTATCAAATCTAAGATAAAAGGTAAAGGTGGAAAAAAAATGTGCCCCAATTAAGATTGTGAGTTTGCTACTTGCTCTCTAGTGGAGAGTCCTAGTTATTGAAGGATAGAGATGTTAGAGGAAGGGAAAAGACTGACTAATGCAAAATTAGAGAAGAAAGGCTTTCTACTGTGGGTTCTAGTTTTCAGAAGAGTTAAGACATTACATGTTTAAGAATTCTATCAAGATGCAGAGTGAAATGAGCAGAACTAAGAGAACATTGTACACAGAAGGTAAAACACTGTGGATAATCCAATGTAATCAACCTTGCTACTAGTAGCAATGCAATAGGCCAGGACACTCCTGAAGGTCTTATGGAAAAGAATGCTAACCACATTGAGAGAAAGAACTATGGGAGTACAAATGCAAAAGCAAAACATGACATCCCTTATCACATGTACATATGGGTATGTGATTTGGGTTTTAGGCTTTTAAAAAATTGCTCTGTAGCAAAAATGAATAATATGGAAAGAGATACCAAGTGATAACATTTGTACAACCCAGTAGAATTGCTTGTCAGCTCTGGGAGGGGTGAGGGAAAGAAAATGAATCATGGAAACATGGAAAAATATTAAAAAATTAAGATTAAAAAAAAAAAAGAGAGAGAGAGAATACCATCAAGAACATAAGCATACCTGGGCAACTCCTTCTTCCCAGCCTCGGATCACCTCTTGCTTGCCCATCACAAATTTGAAGGGCTTATTTCTGTCCCGAGAGGAATCAAACTTTTTCCCATCTTCAAGCATCCCTAAAAAAAGAAGGCATATGTTATTTAGGAAATATTGCCCAAATTATACAAATTGAGTACAACACACAGGTTATTGTTTACTGGGCTGAGTTTATTGTTCCTAGCCTTACAGACTTGGGCAAGTCATTTTCCCACTGAACCCAAGTTTTATCTGCAAAACGGACACAGTAAAAACACCATCTGCTCTGCATTTGTGTTGAAAACCCAAGCTGCCTTTTAACATGGACCTTCCCTCTGCTGCCTTCTCCCACTGGTAAATTTCTCCCAGAACCTCCATTTAGAAGGATTCAAGCCAGACTCACACCTTTGCGCACCCTCCCCCCTTCATTTTCCTTTTATGTGTTATCTTTCCCCATAAAAATATAAGCTCTTGGAGGGCAGGGACTGGCTTTCTTTGTGTTTATATTTATATCCCTAGTACAATGTTTGGCACATAGTAAGTGCTTAATAATAGCTTATTGACTTGGCTTGTTTTATCACAGCTCCAAGGATAGAAGAATATAAATTTACTGGAGGACTTTCCTTAGTATACCTCAGATTTTCCTTTGTGCTAATTATATGTGCATCCTTCAAAACAAGATAAAGAGGAGGGGGCTTTGCATTCATGAATATATTTAGAAACTGTCATAACCCTGGTTCACTTGGTCAGAAGCCTGATAAGTTTCAAGGAAATGGCAAAATACCTCTTCAAAGTGACACCTGAGCTAGGAGAGGAGTTGTATTCTTTACCAGTATGCATTTACCATTCAGGAGACTTTTTAGAAGTCTCCTTTCTTTACAGGCTATTTCTTCATATAACATAATGAAAACCCAATGATTATCATGGAGTAATACGAAGCAAAGTATATCCTCAACTTTCACCAACAGTACAAAGAGCCTTTACCAGGTCAGAATTCTTTATCATACAACTACTTCTTTAAATTTCCAGAACTTTTTTGGGAAAAGTAAGAACTAGTCCTGGGTCTATTAAAAAAAAAAACAACAAAAAAACAAAAAACAAAAAACAAAACTTGTTTGTGCTCTACTTCTTTTACTTTTCTTATTCAGTGGGACAAATTAACTTTTCTGGAAGATATAAAAGATTGAGTCATTCACCTAGGGAGCATCAAATAATGGGGGAAAAAAATCACTAGCTTTGTAGTTAAAAAAACCTGAATTCAAACCTACATCTTCCCTTACTAACTAAATGACCTTAAAAACCACTTCCCCTCTCTAAGATCTCTTTTCTTCAGCTGTAAAATGAGGTAGTTCAATTTAATGATCTCTTGTTCCTAGTAACTGTGAAACACTATACAAAGGATTTCAATTATTACTGGGATTCTTTCCTGTAAGAAAAGATTCCTAAGAATTCTGAAGTTTCTTGGCAATTATTACAAAGTACAATGCCTTAAAAGAAAAAAAACGTATAACTTCATTTCCAATTAAGTTGAACTCTGAGGAAACAAATATAAGCACATCAGAGCTCAGAAGAAAAATAAAAGAAAAAAAGGAAAACTGCAACTTCTGGTACAAAAGAAGATCAACTTTCTTTAGGAGTTGGTACTAGCTGATGATCAGAGAAAATGAGACTACTGAGGTGGGGTGAGTGGGAAGAAAAGACACAGACACCTCCCAACTCTCAAAGAGATCATTAAAAAGGGGGCCCCAATGAGCCCCTCCCTACTCCTTTACTCTTTTAAGTATAATTATTAATGGTATTATACATGCTAATTTCTTTCGGAAAAAAATACATGATTCCTAGATGATAGTATTTCTGAGAATACTAAGCAGACAGATGCACCCATTAAAGGCACATCCTGCAATCAAGTACCCAGGAGGATGTGAGACTACCACAAAGTGTTTTGAGATGAGGGGGAAAAAAATACTACTATTACCATCATCCATCCACCACCACCATCATCTCTCATGCAGCTACTTCTAAAAAGGTATAGGGGGGAAAAGTGTTAAAATCAATCTAGTGCCTTATCATAGTAGCCAGAAAGTCTGGGCCTTAACAAAATAGTAAATGGGGGAAGGTCGATTCTGCTAATGGAGTCCTAGGAGTAATGGATGGAAAATGATAAATAGCAGTATCCCAATGGGAATTCTGATCACTAAAGTCTGAGGCATGTGCAAATGTACAAGTAATGGAAGAACAGAAAAGAAAAAAAGTAAATTTACTCAATGTAAATTCATAGCCAGTAACTTGTAACCCCAAAACCTAATTAAATTAGCACATGAAGTCCCCAGGGTGTCCCATCTATTTACAAAGACTCACTATCACTTTGAGATAAAGAAACAAATAAAAAAAACCCTGACATCTAAGAATGGGGAATGGTATCAAGTCTCCAGTCCTCCAGCAAACAATGGACACAGTCACTTATCAGAGGCACCATCTAGTAATGGTTCCCAGAGTTGTACACTAAGAATGGGATGTGACATTCCCTGCCTTTTAGCTCATTTTTGTGTCAACAGAATCCCAATTAGCTGGGCATTCTGTATGACGCATAACTTAGGAAGTTTTTTTTTCTAAATTCTTTGGGTTGAATTCAGGTAAAATAAATACCAAAATACTTAAAGCGGTATCATACTAGGGATCTAAATCATAAATGAGGTCCAAGAAAATGAATAAATGTGTATTATTAGTTTAATTTTATTCCAAAGCAAAGTATTCTGTCCACTATGCAAAAATCCATCACAACCAGCACCTGAATAATTACCTTAAGCCAGTACTCAAAAAGGAAAATACTCAGTCCTGCAAGGTATAACAAGGAAAACAGATATCTCTTGTTCTTGAAAGCCTTAAAACTTGAGACATGACAAAACTAAAGTGAAAGTATATTAATAAGTAACATATCACATAACCAATTACAACTTAATAAAATATACTAAGACAGAAGACAGGGTATTGGAGGGTTGAACAAGATCATCTTTAATGATTTCCCAGCAAGATTCAGTCTATGATTCTAGATTCTTAAATTTTACAATCTAATGTCACTTCTCAGCTCTAATATTCTATAAACTCAAGAATTGAGAGTCTAGACCTTTGGCATACCTCTGGGTTTAATAATTTAATAGGTATTTACTGATCACCTTGCCTCAAAACAGAGAAACCTGCACTAGAAGTTGTATGGGAATACATAAAAAAGTATGTGTCCCTTCCCTTTTTTTTTTTCAAAGTTACAGTTTTTTCCCCAAAGTTACAGTTCAAGAATTAAGTAATAATACAAAATTTTACAAGGTGGTATTTGAAAATGTCAAATAAGGGCTCTACACTCATAGGAGAGAGATTGCTGTAGTTTTTCTGAGGGAAAGAGAAACTGAGCTAACTAAAGCAAAAGGAATGATTTGTCTAAGTATATAAAGTGAAAGGAGACATTCCACACATTAAAAACAACAACAACAACAACCTGTATTTAATGTTAACAGTGAAGAAAAGAAACAAAAAGTGTATGAAACCAGATACTTGATTCACCAAATATATGCAGCAAGCCAGAATTACAGAATTCTGCAAATCCTTAAGTCCTCAGTGAATTCCAAATTGAAATGGAAGGAAATATAATAGGGGGCTTCCAGCAATTGTTACCAAGCTACAAATCAGAAATCTTTGTTCTAGAGTACCTTTTAATAGACTAACCAGATGTAAATAAATTCCATAGAGAAGTTACTAGAGAAACCATATGAAGGGAACAGCAAATGAAGGTACTGTACTGACACCAATAATCATTGCAGGGGAAATTTTAGCTGTTCTTTACTGGAAACCACAGTAAGAAAATTCATTAATCGAATTACAATGTGAACTTTCAATCAATAAATTTGATAATTTTGTGCTTTAAAAAAGATAACATAGAATTTTAGTCATGCTAAAACATGAATATAGTCTATATTTCCAAGTGATCATTCCTGGCTAATTACTCTCCTTGAGGATCTCAAGTAATCCTTTGCTCTCTTGTTTTAAAGACTTCCAGTGACTCATTACTGACTTGGATAGTTTTAATTACTGAAGAGACTGATGATTCCTTTAGCCATTTATTTGTGTGGTAGTTCCTAGAACCCTGTCCATCCTGGACACCCTCTTCTGGACAAAATGGCACCCAAATATGATATTCCAGATGTAGCTTTACAAGTGTAGAGTATTACATACTCTACACATTTCAAATTTCTCTTTCTGACTACATTGTAAGAAACCTGACGTCAAGAACTATTTCCATATCCCTTCCTAGAGAGCTTAGCAAAATGTTCAATATGCTATAGATACTAAGTAAACATATGTAATACATATTTAGAAGAACTTCATTTTTTAAAAATTGACTGAGGGGGGCAGCTGGGTAGCTCAGTGGATTGAGAGCCAGGCCTAGAGATGGGAGGTCCTAGGTTCAAATCTGGCCTCAGACACTTCCCAGCTGTGTGACCCTGGGCAAGTCACTTGACCCCCATTGCCTAGCCCTTACCACTCTTCTGCCTTGGAGGGTTTTATAAAAAAAATTGACTGAGGATTACTATCTTGCCTATATTATAAAACGAATTCTGGGAATGGTGAAGTTCACCCCTGTAACACATAAACCAATGCTCAATGTAAAGCTTCTACTTCTAAATCACAGAAAACTAGAGAAAAATGGGATTTTTAGACCCAAAGTGGAAACCAATCTAGGGAAAGAACTAAGGTCACAAGTAGCACTGTTAAAAAGAAGCCCAAAGCTCTGTACCAATAAACAGCTGACAGAAACCTGTTATTATTTTTTTCCAACTGTAGTTCAGCTGTTCTTCAGGGTATCCACTAGTAGCAAAGACATTTTACTCATGCCCCTGAGCCGTGAAGAGGAGGGGACTAGATCTTTTTCTCTAACACTGTAACTCCTCCTTCTCTATGACTTATCATGAAATACTGGGAAAGAGAAGAAACCAAAAGGAAATGGGGTAAGCCAGGATATCACTTGAGGAAATGGCTACATAATGCTAATGTTCCTCAGTTCAAACTTCAGGAAAAAAAAAGATCTGTTCAATAGATAGGACTAAGGAAAAAAAAAGTGTCACTTAGAAAAAGTAGTCTTCACTAGCATCATTAAATTTCATTTTCATCCCAGTATTGAAGAAATTCCCTCAAATTCCAACATAATTCCATTCATTTAAAAATTGATGCTTTTTCTTCTATCACACTAAATTCCAGATATACTTTTCCTGCACAGCAAAGTAATCATCCCTTGTTTAAAAAAAAAAAATTAAAACAGGCTTGCTTTTATGACAAAAAAATTAGTTATTTTTATATGTGTGTGTATATATGTATATATAGAAAATCATAGAAGTAAACTGGTTAATTTTCATATAATTGCTACAGTACTTATGTTTAAAAAAAAGATGATTCATAATATGGGTTCTGTGATTAATCTTTTTTACCATTTATCAATATAAACTGAAAAATGAGGAAACCTTTCGCACAGACCAAAACATGGAAACACAACATGCTGTTCAGTTATTCTGAATTAAATGAGAGAGATATGCTGCACTGAAGTAAAACATTTTTTGTTTTTCTTAAAACTGAAATGGTTGTACTAAAACCAAGAGATCTCATAGTAAAAATTACCTTATCAGAAGAAAGGGAAAGTTTTGGGAGATATTTCTTAAACAGAAGAATACCTTGGTGCTTGCTAAAAGACAGTTGTCTACACTGTTCATTTCTATCAGCTCATCTTCTTTCCTTCTGTTTATGACATATCTTTTTTTTTAATGTGGCTTATAGGTGGTGATTAATGAATTAATCTTTACTGGTCTCTTAATTATATCCCTCTTTGACTAAGCATTTAAGTATACAATACTTAAAAAAAAATAATCCAAGTGCTACTGAGTTCCCAAAGTAGAGATGGCTTCCTGCATATTTTCTTATGTTTGCCTTAGAAGGAGGCATGATGTAGTTATGAAAAATAATACTGCATTTGCAGTCAGAGGGCCTAAGCTAAAATTCTGGTTCTGTGTGATCCTAGACAAGTCACAATCTTTCTGGACCTTTGTTTACTTATTTATAAAATGAAGGGGGTTGGCTAAGTCTTTTATAGCTCCAAACTTATGGTATCCTACTACCTTAATCTTTCCCAGTTCCAAAGTTTACTAATCAAAGTAAAGATTCTACTACTTATAGTATCCCCCTCACAAGGTTCTTTTGAGGAAAAGCATTTTATAAATTCTAAGGTGCTAAAAATATGAAGTATTATTCACATTAAAAATAAAGCCATATACCTTTTGGTGTTTTAACATCATTAACATTATTTCCCCATCTGACAAAGAGTAGTATCTGCATACTGTACTGTGAATGGAAAAAACCTGCCTGTTTACAGGAAGCATTTGGGAAAAGACAACCTTGTCCTTAGCTTAGAGATCTCAGAGATTTGATAGCAAATATTATCTCAATAGTATTTGGCTCTGCTTCTAGGGCTACAGACAGTATATACTTGCCAGGTCTTTGCCACAGTTGGCAGTCCACACCAGAGGCCTATGACAGAACATGCAAGTTTGCCTAAAGCTCCCAGGCATAGCACACCACCCCCAATTACTAGTACTAGAGAAGTAGAACGATTCAAAATATTGCCCTCCGAATGAACCATTCTCCAATTTCGCCAACATTTAAAATCATTCTTCAACTTGAAAAACACAGACGAGTCAAAATGAAGGAGGTAGTTCTAAAAAATGAACTAGAAGACAAACAACATACCTTTGCTAACATGTTTATTTTGAGAGGTATGCATAGTATACAGATGATCTACTACAACACAGAGATGGCCTAAGAAGACTAATTCATAATACTTTCTATAGGTACTGGAACAAGATGGCACAAGGCTTTTTAATAAAGAACTGAATCACAGTTTATGAAGAGATCAATCTCCTTTGTACTCTTAGAAAAAGACATCTAGACCTGCAGCAGACTATTTGAATCCAAGACCTATGCTTTTAAATTGTAATTAAATCTTAATGATTTTAGGAGTTCTTACCAATAATGAAGCTTTTTTACTGCTTCTCTCTCCTTACAACTTGGCTTAAAAGCACCGTTAACAGGAACTAAACAAAACAACAAAAGAGCTAAATGTTAAATCAATTTTGCTACAATGTCCTCTCTCCTTTCCAAAATCTTAAACTTATGCCTCAATGTGGCATGAAAGAGATCCAAGATTCTTGAGGCCGTGCCAACAGATCATAATCTTCTGTTATGTGTGTCATCTGGATCCTGTCATCCAAGAACCAGCTTAGCTAAATTGCCATAGGCTCATCACCAGGTCTGCCATATTGTACAGAATTTTTCTGTGCAGTGTAAAGACCACTGATGAAGTATAGATATAGTCACAAAAAACTTTGCAGTACTTCAGTGGTTGCTCTGATAAGTTTAGGTGGGAGAAAATGGATGCTGATGTCTAGAAGATATGGATTCTTTACAAAAGCTTACCTATAATAATCCTATTTTCATACAAAATGAAAGAATTTCCCCCCAAATAGCTACTTCTTCAAGGTGTATACTAGGACAATGAAAATTTATCACCCTAAATCTATTAACCCTTCTAAAGTAGTTAACTAAGTACATTATTTAACATTAGGGGCATGTCATTTTCCATTCCACACAAATGTTTAACTTGACATACAAAGAGATACTGCAAGGTAGCTATATATTATGACAGATGCATAGAGAATAAAATCATTTTGTATGATTAAAACCAATATATGGTATATATTTCAGTAGGTAAACAAGTTTAATTATCTTCTTTGGATGATATAGAAGTCAAAACATGATTATCTCTCTCTTTTTTTTTAAAAGTCTAAACCTATGATCCTCCTTGTGAAGGGAGCTCTTATTGTGATATTATAGATTAGCAACTGTTTCTGCAATTTATAGTCTTGAGAGTTGCTGGGAGCACTGAAACATGACTTGCCCATGATTACACAACTAGTATTCTTGAGAAGCAAGAAGTACTTAAAACTCAAGCTTTATTGTTTCTAGGACTGAACTTCTATCCACTATTGCAATACTGATTGCCTCCTCAATCCCCCACAAGGAAAGACTGGTTTCTTACCCAGATCAAACAACCAGGTTGGTATGGTACAGTTTCTACCTCCAAGTCATGTAAAACCAGGTTGGTATGGAAATCACTAAAATTTTTTCTTCATTCCAACATAGGAATATTGTTGCAAACTACTGAGCTCTTAAATAAAACAAAACCTCTAAACTCAGGAGACCTTAACCTGGAACATATTTTTAAAAAGGCTTTCTTTTGTAATAGATAGTCTAACATTGTCAATAAGTGAGGCAGAAATGTCGCAGGATTATAGAGTTAGAGCTGAAAGTATCTTCTCATGGCCCATCTAATCTCATTCCTTTTTATAGATGAAGAACTGAGGCCCAAGAAAGTTAAGTGGCTTGCCCAAGGTCCCAAAGGCAGTAAGCATTCCAGGTCACATTTGAACTCAGGTCTTCTGAATTCACGGCTTGTGTCTTACATCATGACCTTAAGACAAATTTGCACTGTCTAACAAATAGAAGATGTCTACTTTACAAAACGGTTTTTTTGTTTTGTTTTGTTTTTTAACCCTTGTACTTTGGTGTATTGTCTCATAGGTGGAAGATTGGTAAGGGTGGGCAATGGGGGTCAAGTGACTTGCCCAAGGTCACACAGCTGGGAAGTGGCTGAGGCCGGGTTTGAACCTAGGACTTCCTGTCTCTAGGCCTGACTCTCACTCCACTGAGCTACCCAGCTGCCCCCTCAAAACGGTTTTTTAAAAAATCCATCAACTCTCTTGCTTTTATAATGGTAGATTATCTTATGTGAACAAAAAGCACAATATAGGCTCTATGTCAGAACATGTTCAACTGTGAAGGTTACAGATTCTTCTAATAATGCAGATGGGAGGTTACATGAGGAGATAACTATGTGGGGCTCAAAGCACTTGGTCTATTAGTTTTACCTCCTAAAAAAATTTTAAATCTGTTCAGTAGGACAGTCAAAAAACACTAAGCGTTTACTATATGCTAGACACTGTGCTATTCAGAGACTTTACAATGTGCTTGGTAGAAAAGTGGTTTTTAACTACCCCTCAAGATACTTCAAAAAAGGGCTGAAACAGTTTGAAACTATACTCAACATATCACCCATTCTGTTTTCCTTGAGGGGCATGTAGATTCCCTGCCAGACATTACATATAAGAACTTCATAGAGATTTCTTGTTCCAAGAAGGGAGTAAGAACATTAAAAATCTCCACATCCCACCATCATTTCTGTACCACCAATGAATAGCAAAAAACATTCAAGTCAGACAGGAGTCTAAAGAGTCTCCCCTACCCCACCCTTCCACCCCCATCTCAAGCAACAAAACAACAACAACAACAACAACAAAACAAAACAACACAGCTCTTAAACAGGTTATTCCTATGAGGCTGGTGGTAAATAACCATTGGAACAATGCCTGTTGAGAAAGCAAGAACAGGTTATTCTAGTGTGCATGAGCAGAGATGGCTTATGACTACTGTGTTTTTGTAGAGCTTATCAAAAATGGAATAAAAAGAAAGCTTTTGTATTAATGTACATACGCACATCATAGTCTTACTGCTGAGTAGTTTTGGTTTTTGTTCTGTGGATGTGGGGGTGAGTACAATCCTGGAGGAAAATACAGCTTCAGAGAAAAGACGCAGTGGGGATCTGATGGTATTCTAGGTCCTACAGCAATCTGTTCTCTTATGAAAATGCTACATACGTGTGGTACCATTTCAAATGAGCACTTGGTGAAACTTTTTATTTATACTCCCAGTATTAACATACTATATTGCTCATATCAATATTGACATGTGTTAGTAGGTAGGACTTGAGACACTTAAGCCAAAGGGTAAAAATGGCTGGCATTACATGAGTGTGTTGTTGTGGAAAGACTAATAAACTGAAATGAGGAGATCCAATCTAGTCCTTATTTCTCACTAATTTCCCATGTAATCTTAATTTCTCTGGGACCCACTTTCTTTATCTGCAAAATGAGGAAGTTTGGCAAACTCTGCTCTAATCCTTCCAGTTCTCAAATTCTGTAATTCTTCAATGTTTTCTTAGGAGTTGAACATTTTAATTTAGCACCATGTGTAGAACTAGTAAAGGTCTGGAACACAAAGCACAAAATTCCCCTCATTGGGAATTTTTGAAATAGTTTCCTTTCAGATATTTTTTTTTTAGGTACTAGTTTTTTCTTCCAAAGTCCACTTCCAGGTAAAGAAAAACAGAAAAGGGAAACATTTCTTCATTCTTGTAACAAAAATCATTTGTTCCCTGCCCTCCAACAAATGGATCTGTTCAAAATCTTGGACAGGAGATGGAAGAGCTTCCTCTATAAGAATTACTGTTATTGCCAACTATTTCCTGATAAGACAGAGTAGGATGCCCAATTATTCATATCTAAGTGATGTAGCTACACCCATCCTGCTCTCCCTTTCAATCTGTGGACCTAAATTATTCTGATTCTCTTTCTGTCTCCAAAAGATTAAATAGTAGCAAAGTAGTAAGGCACTGCATATGGTAAAATCACTGTAGTATGACAATTAACCTTTTAAAAAAAATCACATAATATAAATTATTTGGGTATATTGACTAAATTACATATTTAAATGCAAGCTGATGAAATTTCAGGAATACAGATTTGAAAAACAGCAGAGGGACTGAGATAGACAGTTCCTCCAGGAGTCAAATGAGATTAGAGACCATTAGAATTATCTTCTGATCTGGACAGATGAAGTCTCCACCTATGGAGGCCAAGTGCCAAGTGGCTGTAGTTCAAAGTCAATGTAAGATTTTGATTTGGAAATGGCAAAACCAAGAAACAAGGAGAAAGATCAAGTCCCATCTCACTTCCTCTGGAGGAAGCTAATCCATGACTAAAGAGGTTGGATGGGAAAACACTTTAAGGGCCCCAAGGAAAAAGACCCACCCAGTGCTCGGAAAGAACTCAAGCACTAAAAGACTTGGAAAGAGGCAGGATGAGGCCCACTGATTTAGAGAACACTTCCCGCTGGCAGCCCACCTCCCCTTCTGAAAGAGAGAAAGGGGGAGGGAGGGTTAGTTATCCAGGAGCAGAAGGTAGCAAGGGAAAGGAGAGTTGCAAAACAATTTGTAAAATGATCATTTTGCTATTTTTGAGACAATACACAAGATTCTAAATCCCCATCAGGAATAAAGTATTTCTCTATTAAAATTTCCCCCATTAAAGTTTTATTCCTTGCTGGGAAACCTTGGAATTCAATGGAGACTAAAAGAGCACTCTAGAAGAAAACGTGATAGCACGGAAAGCATTGAGAACCGGAGCTTGATTGGTTTAAAGGTCATATCACTGACCCATTTAGATTGTACACCACATTTTATGATAGGAAGAGCCAAACCAGGCCAGGATCACCATATATGGGTCAGCACCATGGATGGAAAGCTAGCAGCGTTTCCAATGGGACTGAGAACTTTTATTTTTCTAAAGTACTACTCAGTAAGAATCTAAAGCCTTTCGGAAATACAAATGTTAATTGTTAACGGATGGGTGGACTGGGGTGGTGGCAGAAAGCATTTTCCCCGTTCTGCCCCATTCCCTTCTGGGGACCACGCACAGGTGGAGTCTAGATCTAAAGAAATATCCTTGGAAGAAAAAGAAAAAAACAAACTGATCTGCAAGGAGTCAGAATCCCCTCTCAGCAATCTAAACTCCAGAAGCCCCCATTCTCTAAAACCCAGACACCCCCAACCCATAAATCTCGCCCGTAAAACCCCACTCCACCCCCACACTCTTACCCCTTTTCCCGGCCCCTCCCACAGAGCCCCATCAGAGGCCCATTCATCCACCAGCCCTCAGGGCCCCATTCCGCCCCCACAGCCCACCCCAACCCAGGCCCCTCAGCCTCAGTCCCCGAGGCACTTCTCCCTCTCTCACCCCCGCAGACTCCTCCCAGGTTCCCCGCACAAAGCCCCTTTCGCCCTCCCCCGGTCCCGATCCGCCTCCAGACTCGCCCTCCGCCTCTAGACGCCGGGGTGGGGGGCCCGCACTCACCAGTGTAGTGCACCACGCAGGTCTGGCCGCGCTTGGGGAAGGTGCGCCCTGAAGAGACAGAGGGGACAGAGGGGTGAGCGAGTGCCAGGCTGGGGAGAGAGAAAGACCCGGCCCCGGCCCGGGCTACTCACCGTCTCCGGGGGAGATGATCTCCACCTGCACTCCCATCCCGGCCGGCCTCGGGCAGGTCGGGGGTCACTGTTCCGGGGGCGCAGGCACGAAGCACGGCGAAGAAGGAGCCGGGCGAGTCTAACAGCGGACGCGGCCTCACACGCTGCTCCCGACGGGCAGGGGGACAGACTGGCTCGCACACCGGCCCAGGCGGCTTTTCACCACTCCCCGCCCCTCTTCCCATCCGCCCCTCTTCCCATCCACCCCTCACCCCCCCCCCCCACCGCCCCACGCGCTGCACTCCGCGGCGCATTAGCGCGCATGCGCGCCCCCGCCCTGCACGCCGCCACGCTGCCGCACCCTTCCCACCCTTCCTTACCCCGCCCCCCCCATCTTCCTCCCAGAACACCC
>NC_058131.1:332742114-332759718 GCF_016433145.1 Gracilinanus agilis | reverse complement strand
ACTGATTATATTCTCTCTCTCTCTCTCTCTCTCTCTCTCTCTCTCTCTCTCTCTCTCTCTCTCTCTCTCTCTCTCTCTCTCTCTCTTTCTCTCTCCCCTTTACCTTCTGTCTTAGAATCAATACTAAATATTGATTCCAAGGCAGAATAGCAGTAAGGGCTGGGCAACTGGGATTATATATGACTTGCCCAGGATTCACACAGGAAGTGTTTGAGGCCACATTTGAATCCAGGTCTGACTCTGGTTCTCTATCCATCTAGCTGCTCCCACTCTCTGCATTTTCATAGGCTTTCCCAAAAGCCTAGAGTGCTCTGCCTCCCCATCACAGCCTCCTGGCTCCTCTGTCTGCTTTCAAGTCTCAGCTAACATTTCACTTTCTATCAGAAGCCTTCCCATACCTTATTTCTAGTGGCTTCCCTCTGTTGATTACAATTTATCCTGTATTAAAATATGTTTGTATGTAATTGTTTGCATGTTTCCCACAATGGTCTGGGAGCTCCTCAAGAGCAAGGGCTATCTTTGTAAACCAGTGTTTAGTATAGTGCATGACCCATGAATTTTGTTAAAAGTCTTTTTCATTCATATCCGACTCTTTGTGATACCATTTAGGATTTTCTTAGCAAAAATATGGAAGTAGTTTGTTGTTTTCTTCTCCAGTTCATTTGATAGATGAGAAAACAAAGGCAGAGTAAAGTGACTTGCCCAGGGTCACACATCTAGCATGAGGCTAAGGGCAGATTTGAACTTAGGAAGCTGAGACTTCCTAATTTTAGGCCCAATGCTTTAGTCACTGGGCCACCTAGCTGCCCTATGGCACATGATGGGCACTTTAAAAATGTTTATTGACTTGATAAAAAAAATTAAAGTAGTCCAGCACAGTAAAATGTACATTCCTCATCTGGGCTAATTGAATTTGTGAGAAAAAAAACTGTGATGGTGCCAATGGGGTAGAAGAGAATTGAGAGGGGTAGGAGAGGGATGTCTTTACCAATCTCCTAATATGATACCAGCCATGGGAAGTGGATCCAAGTGCACTTAAGTTCTTCGAGGCAAAAGTATATTAACAATAATATTCTGATGGGCATAGTTATCTAGTAGAAACTGAAAACAAGTTCTTTCTACTTTTATTCTAGTGGCCAATGGACAGGAACTCACAAACCTGAAGTTATGGTCTGGCTCCCAGTCTCCCAAAGCAGGCAATATCCTGTGCTTCTGATTACTTTCTCAGTGGATGTGAGCAGTTTCAGAGAATGGGTCCCTGTGTAACTGTAAATCTCAGTTCAGTGCACATTCTACAGATCAGAACATGCTGTCCAAGATGTTTGTATCATCTCAGATCTTCTGGTCACTCATTTCAGTAAAGAACCTCTAAACTCATTCTCAGTTCACTCAGACAACTCTTTAGGTCCCTCTGAAAACAAATGCAATGCATAGTATTCACTGTATAGGAAACTCCTTTCTTTGGACCTCAGTTTTATCTTCCAGAAAAATGAAAGGGTAAAATAGCAAGCTCAATGGCTGCAGTTAGACAAGCAATCTAGCTAAAACCAACTTATCTCAGTTCTGCTACTGACTACTGGATGACCTTGGGAAAGTCACTGAACCTCTCAAAGCTTTAGTGTTATGTGTCCATCCCAGCTACTAACCTTATAGACTTATGAACCTATGATCTATGGAAGCCAAGAGTCTCAGGTTTGCTTTATACAGACTTTTCCTTCTCCAGAGCTATGAATATGGCACTATGGAAAGATTACTGACTCTGAGTATTATTTTAATAATTAATATACAATTTGTATTAGTTACTGAGTCAAGAGAACCTATGTCCAGAGTTGGCCTCTTTCATTTCCTGTTTGCCCTAAGACCTTAGTTTCCTTATATTTAAAAAATGAAGATGTGGGACTAGATTAGACCTATGCTTTAGAAATATCACTTTAAAATTATTTTATTTAATTAATTAATTTAGAATATTTTTCCATGGTTACATGATTCATGTTCTTTCTCTCCCATCCTCCTGCCTCCACCCCCCATAGCCAGTGTGCAATTCTACTGGGTTTTACATATGTTATTGATCAAGACCTATTTCCATATTATTAATATTTGCACTAGGGTGATTGTTTAGAGTCTGAATCTCCAATCATATCCCCAACGAACCATGTGATCAAGCAGTTGTTTTTCTTCTCTGTTTCTGCTCCCACAGTTCTTTCTCTGGATGTGGATAGCATTCTTTCTCATAAGTCCCTCAGAATTGTCCTGGATCACTGCATTGCTGCTAGTAGAGAAGTCCATTACATTCGATTGTGCCACAGTGTATCAGTCTCTGTGTATAAGGTTCTCCCGATTCTGCTCCTTTCACTCTGCATCAATTCCTGGAGGTCATTCCAGTTCACATGGAATTCCTCCAGTTCATTATTTCTTTTAGCACAAAAGTATTCTATCACCAGCAGATACCACAATTTGTTCAGCCATTCCCCAATCGAAGGGTATCCCCTCATTTTCCAATTTTTTGCCACTACAAAGAGTGCAGCTATAAATATTTTTGTACAAGTCTTTTCCCCTATTATAATCTCTTTGGGGTACAGACCCAGCAGTGGTATGGCTGGATCAAAGGGCAGGCAGTCTTTTAAAGTCCTTTGAGCATAGTTCCAAATTGCCATCCAGAATGGTTGGATTATTTCACAACTCCACCAGCAATGCATTAATGTCCCTATTTTGCCACATCCCCTCCAACATTTATTACTTTCCTTTGCTGTCATGTTAGCCAATCTGCTAGGTGTGAGGTGGTACCTCAGAGTTATTTTGATTTGCATAGTATAAGAATGAGACAAGCCCTGACATTTTTGGAAAACTGCCACGGAATGTTGGGGGTGAAGAAGAGTCGAAGTGCCTGTTGGAACAGCAGAGATTTTTAGGAGGAAAAAAACCTGACCAGGGGCTTTTGGGGTTGAGAAAGAAAGGCTGTGAAATCTGGCTCTGAGATCCCCTGAAGTGGCCATTTGGTTTTTCCTGACTTGAATAGGAGACCTGCACCTGTGAAATCTTGTCTTCCCAACATTCACTCATATCATCAACCGAGTTAACCGAGTTTAGGGTTACAGGACTTCCTGTGGGGAGCCGTTCCCTGAGCCCCGCTTGCCTCGCTTGGGCTTTGCCCAGCAGTATCTCATCTAGACTTAAAGCAATATAGGTTATAGGATATTATTAGTGGGTTTAGGAAGGAGAAGCTCTGGTTGAGGGACACCTTGACTCACCTTCAGGTCTGAGGCTTGGTGGATACTTGCCAGAGTGACGGACCTTGGCTTAGGGATACTGTACCCTTTTTCCTGCTGATACCCTACCTTCATTCCCCCTACCCCTGTTGTTCTTGATTAAACACCCAAGTACCTTCAAGGCCAGATCTGCGTTGGTTCTATTGGAGGGAGACTTACTGGGGAGGGAGGCAGGCTGATCTCCATTTTGAGTCTGACTTGTTGTGAGCAAGGAAGGGTTTCTGTGTTCCCGACTTGCACCATCATCCAATTGGGGTATCATTCACTTCTCCTTGAGGGGATATCATTCCTTCAACCCCTCAACAGGGGCATGCCCTTCCGGGATTCCCCTTTTCCCAAGAGGATGCCATTTTTGTCTCTCAGTAATAGGGGTGGCTGTGAGGGAGGAGGGGACTCCCATCCTTCTCCAACTTGTTCTTAACTACATCCCTATCCTCCTAAACACCCCCCCCCCCATTTACAATAGAAATATCACTTTTGAGAATTGCTATGGAAAGAAGTTTGAGGCTAAAAGACCAATTGGAAAGCTAATGCAGGATCCCATGAGAGGTGGTGAGGTCCTGAACTAAGGTAATGACTGTGAGTTCAGAGAAGGGGACACAGAGTTGAAGGTGGAGACAATAAGATCTGGTAACAGTTGATTAGCTCTGTGGGGTGAGTGAGGAGTAAAAAATGAAACTGAGGTTTTAAGCCCTGGCTTCTGGGAGGTTGGTAATAAGGAAAGTCAGAAGATAAGAGATTTGGATAAGCTCTCTTTCAGCTCCAAATCTACTCTCACTTATTATTTCCAGTGTTTGCTTAGCTCTAATTTTTCATCTGTTCAATTATAATTAGATTTTGCTTGAGTTCCTCATCCTGATCAGCCAAATCATTTGTCCACTATCAGTCTGACTGCAGTATTGATCCTCATCGGGTCATTCCTTGGTCCCATGAGTAGCTTGCTATGCATTCATGCTACTTGGAAGCTCTATTTTAAAAACCCACAACCATGACTAGCCCTATAGGACCACTGGTTCCAAATAATGTTTGGTCATCTCCTGGCTGCTGAATGTTTCAATTATATTCATTCTGCTATGCATTCCAGCATTTGGGATTTCTTGGACCTGAGAATGACTGTGTGGCTGATTAATATATGTTCCTTGCATTTTTCCCTTAAAAAGCCACTTGCTTGGATCAGTAAGTAGGGAATGTGGGTGGTTTGTTCTCTGGCTCTGTTCTGACAGGGGAGGGGTATCAGACAGGCAAATGAAATAAATCAACAGTATGACCAGGCAGGCAAAAATCACTTAAAAAACACTTTAGGCTGCATTCATGGATGTCAGTTGTTCAGTCCTACATGCTACACTTGACCCTGAACAGACTGAAATCTGGAGTGTATTGTGTTCAGTTCTCGGTGCCATGTTTTAGGAGGGACATCAACAAGGTGAGATGTGATTGGAAGAGGATGGCTTTGTGACTTTATCCCATGAGTATCAGGTTCTTATTAGAGATTTAATGGAGAAGGGCATCAATCCATGACTGATGTCAAATCATATTTATTTCCCACACTTCAGAGACCAATGGTTTTGCAATTCAGAAATTCAGGGGCAAAACTAGCAACATCATAATTGAACATACAATAACAGAAAGAAGAATTTTAGGATCAATGAAACTTCCATTCAGATTAGACAAATTCCATCATCCACAGATTACCATTCGGGGAAGTCATATATTGTGTAAAGCAGCAACAAATTAGACAAAAATGTTAATCTTGTAGAATTTGGGAGGCCTCCTTCAAGTTGGAAAGATGCACACAGAGAACTCCTTAAAATAAGAACTATCTTCTTTCTATGGGCAAGTCTAGCATGGAAAGTAGCCAATATTTAAGAGTGCTTGCAGACTTATCAAAGCATGTTGTATATGGCATGTACTAGAGAACTTGGAAGATGTACAGTAAGCTAGATAGAGTTTTTGGTCATAACTCACAAGCTCTGACATTTAACACACACAATACTGCTGTGGCAGCTCCTACCAGAAGGGATGGAACATGCTTCTGACAACCCAGGTTATGTTTTTCCTTCATTCAAGGCCCAGCTCAGGTGCAGCTTCTTTCATGTTGCCCTTTCTGATCCCTCAAGCTGGATCCTCTCTTCCTTAAAGCAGAGAATTCTTCCTCATCCCACTGTCTTTGTCACTTTTAACTTTATATTATAATTTATTCATGTACTTGTCTTCAAAGGCAGTGTGGCTTATTGACTTGGAACACAAGATTTGGAATTTTTAAAACTTGGATTTTTAAACCTGGCTCTGCTACTATCTGTATATTTAAACTCTTGTGCCTCAGTCTCCTTGTCTATAATTAAGTGGGGAATGATATTAGGTTAAATGATTTCTAAGTTTTCAGTTCTAACATTCTGGAATTTTATTTTTCCTTCTGTCCTGGAGAGGGAAGAATTGTTGGCCTAAAATAAAATTTTGAATTATTCTCAGAATAAATATGTAGACAAGAGGACTTGAGACTAGAAGTTAGCAGATCCTTGCTCTTTTTTCAGATATACCATTTATTGGCGATGCAACTTTGATCAAATCACTTCTCTTCTCTGGATTTCAGATCCCTTTCTGCAAAATCAAGATGAATTTGGTGTTCTCTAGGTCCTTCCTGCTCTGACAGTTGTTGAAATTACAGAGCCAGTTATTTAATGGACTAGCAAGTTATGCATGTACATGTTGATGAATGGGGGAAGATCTAGAGAATGAGAGTTTTAGATCTACAAACCTGAGGGGTTGGAGTAAGAAGATAAAATGCATGCAATTCCCAATTATTCATAAGAATAGACAAGAGAAGTGGAATGAATAATCCAAAAGAGCCTCCATCATAAGATCTATAACTGGAAAGAGCTGTAGAGATTGGCCAATCTAAGCCCCTCACTTTTACACATGAGGAAACTGGGACACAGGCTAAATAATAATAGCTAGCATTTATAAAGCACTTTAAAGTTTTCTTTTTTCTAATTTTTTTAAACCCTTACCTTCCATCTTAGAATAAACACTGTGTATTGGTTCTAAGGCAGAAGAGTGGTAAGGGCTAGGCAATGGGGGTCAAGTGACTTGCCCAGGGTCGCACAGCTAGGCAGTCTGAGGCCAGATTTGAACCCAGGACCTCCCATCTCTGAGTCTAGCTCTTAATCCACTGAGCTACCTAACTGCCCCCACTTTAAAGTTTTTAAGAGCTTTACAAATATTATTTTATTCTCATGACTCTGAAGAGTAGGTGCTATTATTTCCACTTTACAGTTGAGGAAACTGAGGTAAACAGAATTTAAGTAGTTTGCCCAGGGTCACATAGCTAGTAAATGTCTTAAGGTTGCATTTGAACACAGGTCTTTCTGATTCCAAGTTCAGCATTCTATCCAAAATACCACCTAGCTGCTGACTGTCACTTTCAGTTGTTGTTCAGTTGTTTTCAGTCATATCCGACTCTTTGTGATTTCATTTGGGGTTTTCTTGGCAGAGATAGATGCTAGAATATTTTGCCATTTCCTTCTCCAGCTCATTTTACAGAGAGGGAAACTAAAGCAAACAGGGTAAAATGACTTGCCTAGGGTCACATAGCTAAGACATGTGTGAGGCCAGATTTGAACTCAGGAAGATGAGTTTTCCAGACTATAGGCCCCAGTAGTATCCAGTGTACCACCTTGCTGCTCACACATAATAAGTACTCCATGGATATTTGTTGAATGATTGAATTTGATTTTGTATGATAGGATGATTTTGAGGGATACAGATTTATTTTGTAAATATTTGGAAAAGGTAAAGTGATTATTGTAAGCATGGAAGGTCTAGATAGAAGGAACATGCCACTGGGCAGGAGTATGCTCCTTAGTGGCCAGGAGAAATCAACCCAGGCTTAAAGGCTTCTCACAGATAATCTACAAAATGGATAATTAAGGAGTGATCCTTTTAAGATAAATACAATGATCTCCTAAAGTTGCTACTATTAGAATTAGTGTGACATACTGGAAAGAGCACTGAACCTAGTTCAGTCCTTGGCCACAGTGCGACCTTGGGTAAGTTAATACTC
Source organism: Gracilinanus agilis (assembly GCF_016433145.1). Classification (NCBI taxonomy): domain Eukaryota; kingdom Metazoa; phylum Chordata; class Mammalia; order Didelphimorphia; family Didelphidae; genus Gracilinanus; species Gracilinanus agilis. Next base: position 332,752,392 of record NC_058131.1, on the reverse strand, counting down.
TTCTGGGCTGCAGTCTTTAACGTGGAGGAAATAATTTCTAACATCTTGAAACACGTTAATACTTTGTGCTCTAAGGCTCCTTCTAGCTGAAATATCCCGTGAGTCTTAGTGTAGGATAGATGACTTTTGAGATCCCTTCCAGATTTTATGATTCTAGGAAATTTTGCAGAAAAGAAACTGAGAAATAGTTAAGATATATAATTGGAAAACGTTTGGAAGCTGAGTTGAGAGATTTGGGGGGGGGGGGGCAGCTGGGTAGCTCAGTGGAGTGAGAGTCAGGCCTAGAGACAGGAGGTCCTAGGTTCAAACCCGGCCTCAGCCACTTCCCGGCTGTGTGACCCTGGGCAAATCACTTGACCCCCATTGCCCACCCTTACCACTCTTCCACCTATGAGACAATACACCGAAGTTAAGGGTTTAAAAAAAAAAAAAGAGAGAGAGAGAGAGAGATTTGGGGGCACAAGGATCAGGAAGAACAATGGCCATTCCTGGTATCTTCAGGCTTTTACAGGCTTGGCTATAGAAAACCTGAACCAGAGAGAGGAGAACCTTATTTATTTCAAATTTGAAGGGAGAGTAAAGCAAGACAGAACTAGTAAATGAAATGAGACTTTTGAGGGGACCTATCTAGAGAGAAATAAGAGCCTGGGAGGAGCCAAACTCTGTAGCCATATAGAGTGCTATCCTTTGTCTCTGAAAGCCCTCACTCTGCACTCTAAACAGCCAATTGGATATAATATTGTCGATAAGTAGTTACTGAAAAAGGGGCAAGTGAAGGGCCAGAGCAGTGTTCTCAAGACCATTAAGAAAACGTCCTCTAAATAATGAAATTCATCCAGAGGAACAAAAGGTCAGAATCTCAAGGTAATGAAAAAAAACGAAAACAAAAATGTGGGAAGGAAAGGAGCCTTAGCAATACCAGATCTTAAAATATATTATAAAGCAGTAATCATCAAAACTATTTATTCTGGCCCAAGAAATACAGTAGTCAGTTAGTGAAACAGATGAGAAACAAATTAACTTAGCAGATTAGTGTTTGATAAACCCAAAGATACCAGCTACTGGGTTAAGAACTCACTGTTTAACAAAAGGTGTTAGGAAAACTGTAAAGCAGCATGTCAGAAACTAGGTCTAGACCAACACCTCACATTTTATACTAAGACAAGCTCCAAATGAATATATGACATACACACACAGGGTGACATCCTAAACAAATGTAAAAAACAAGTAAGAAATTCTTTTTCAGTACCTTTCTCTTCTTTTTTTAAAAACAAACAACACCATACCTTCTGCTTTAGAATTGATATCTCTATAGGTTTCAAGGCAGAAGAGCAGTAAAGGCTAGGCAATTGGGGTTAAGTGACTTGTCCAGGGGCACATAGCTAGGAAGTGTCTAAGACTAGATTTGAACCCAGGTCCCCCTGACTCCAGACCTGGCACTCTTTCTCTATTGAACCACCCAGCTGCCCCTCAGTTTCAGATCTATGGTTACAAGAAGAATCCATGACCAAATGAGGGATAAAGAGGAACACATGTGATTACATAAAATGTCAAAAGTTCTTGCACAAACAAAACAAATGCACCTAAAATTTATAAGGGAAGTAGGGAACTGGAGGAGAACATCTTTGTAGCAAATATGTCTGATGAGGGTCTTTTAAGACTGGGCATGGTTCTCTTAAGACTACCGTGATAGGGGCAGCTGGGTAGCTCAGTGGAGTGAGAGTCAGGCCTAGAGACAGGAGGTCCTAGGTTCAAACCCGGCCTCAGCCACTTCCCAGCTGTGTGACCCTGGGCAAGTCACTTGACCCCCATTGCCCACCCTTACCACTCTTCCACCTATGAGACAATACACCGAAGTACAAGGGTTTAAAAAAAAAAAAAAAAAAAAAAGACTACCATGATAGTCTACTCTTAAGGGAGGCTATAGCTTTCTCTATAGCTTAGAGAATCTTTGCAAGAGAATCTTTGTTATAAGATTAGGCCCAATGGTCTTGAAGCCCTCATGATGGTCTCCCCTTATGAGAGGCTACAAACTTATAGAATATACTCATGGAAAAATATTGACAACCATATTTTTCAAAGGTTAGTATACCTGGATCTCAAATAATATTTTATTTACCACCACTTTATTTTTTTCCCTTTGATAACAAACTCCCATAATATTTTGCACCAATCCCTGATATACAGATTGGCCAGCTCCAGGACAGCCACCCCAAATTAGAGTATAATAATCCCATTTCTCAGAAAATGCCTTTCAAGTACACCTTCCCCTCTAGTAGGAGCAAACTTTCAAACTGAAGCACCTATTTCCTGCTGAATGGACCCATTTTTCTCTGTACTCCCCAATGCAGCACCACTTTTACCTGAGTTATACTCTTTGTTAGTGTATATGCCTTTGAAAGGCTTAAGAATTCTGATCAATACAACAACCAACTACATTCCAAAGGACTGACAAAGTATGTTACCTACTTCCTGATAAAGGAGTGATGGGTTCAGTGCAGACTGAGATTTGTATTTCAATATGGGAATTTGTTCTGCTTGGCTATAGACATTTATTTCAAGAGGTCTGCTTTTTTTTTTTTTCTTTTCTACTGAAAGGGAGAGAAAATGGTTTTGCTAACTGAAAATTTTGAAACAAAGTAAAACAAATGTTAAAAGAAAAAAAGGGGGGCCATTTAATCCTTTGGATAAAGGCAACAGAAGTGACCAGCATCAAATGCCAGGAGTTCACTATTTGGAATGCCCCTGGAATTTTGCCACAGTCTCTCAATGTGATAGAGAGACAGCTGAGTTCAGTGGAAAGAGGTTGTTGTTCAGTAGTTTCAGTCATATCTGACTCTTTGTGACCCCATTTGGGGTTTTCTTGGCTAAGATATCAGAGTGCTTTGACATTTCTTTCTCTAGCTGATTTACAGATGAGGAACTGAAGTAAACAAGGTTAAGTGATTGGCCCAGTGTCACATAGCTAGTAAGTATGAGACCAGATTTGAATTCAGGAAAATGTCTTTCCAATTCCAGGCTTTCTGACTCTATCCACTGTGCCATCTAGCTGCTCCATTTTACAGATGAAGATTCCTACTATAGATGAGGAAACTGAGGCAAACAGAGGCTAAGTGGAAAGAGCATAAGGCTTAATTAAAGAGAGAGAACTACGGTTTTAATCTCAGCCCTGTCACTTACTGGCTAAGTCACTGGGTGAATCTTCTTACCCCACTGAACCTCAACTTCTTTTGATCTGATATTTCAGTCTTTCGGTGCCTATCTGAAGATGAATCTTTGTAGAAGAGGTTGGACTTGTAGACCTAGCCCTGTCAAAGTGGTAAACATTTTGGACGGCTTTGGTTATCATGGACCTTTTTAGGAATAGAGTTAGGACCATGCTTCCTCTCTACTCTCTACAACAAAGGAAACAGGGCAATCTCTTTTATGTCAATATAATCCAAAGCTACATTTACCTCAATGAGTTAGAGACTCAAGGAGAAGCAATGTAGTGTCCTTGGAAGAGCACAAGACTTGGGAGTCAAGAGAACTGGGAGCTAGTCCTGCTTCTAAGGCTTTGGATAAATCATTTGCCCTTTTTGGATCTCACTTCTTTTTGCCACATAATAAAAGGTTTGGATTGGCTGATCTCTAGTTCTTTTCCAGAACTGACAGCATATGTTGCTAAGGTCATGTATTCAACCAGGAAGGATGCAAGGAGATATCTTGGAGTCCCTCTGAATGCATTCTTTCCTCTGGGTCTGGCACATATCCTCAAATAACTGACATAGCTGGATGGCTGATTAAACAGGAACCTTCCCCAGAAAAGCTGTATGGAAAAGGTTTATCATTCCTTCAGTTGTACCAGCATCCTCATGATCACGCAAAGTAGCACTTGAGCTCCCTTTTGGAATTAGTTTCTGGGATCATAACTGCTGGCATAATGGGTCCCTGTAGGAAGAAGAACAGGGAGAGGTTGGGAGCAAATACTATCTGAAGCAGCCATGAGAGCTGCTACTGTGGGGTTAACTAGAGATTTTCTTCCTTTCTACAAGTAGTCTCTGCTTCTGTGGCCCCAGGACAGTGTTCCTTCAAGCTCAGGCCCTGGCTGTCATTAGACTCTCACTCCCTTAAGTGCCCTGTTAACCCTCTACCCATGGGTATTCTTGTACCAAAGCTGCCAAGCATTGAAGAAAATCTTAAAATTGCCTCGAATGTGCTATCAATTTGTGTTATCTAACTTCCAGGAGATCCTTGCTGCTCCATGGCAAACTTTTTGCTCATCTCTTCATTCTTTTTTATATTCCCAAGTGATTCTTTCAAACCCTCTCCTTTCTCTTAAGACTCTAAGCCCATTCTCCCTACCACTAGCTACTCTCAGCAGATGATTTTGCCTCCTGCTTTACTTAGAAGGTTGAAGTTATTGCACATTAACCCCCTCTGATCCCCTTCAGTCTTCTAATCTTCAATGTCCTTATTAATTCTGTCCTCCTTCCTTCCAACTTCAGTAGAAAAGATACCCTCCTTCTTGCTAAAGCTAAAATTATACATTCAACATATACTGTAAAGTTATATACTCAGTCTCATTCCATCTTGAGATCTTGATCTATCAATCACTTCCACCCTATCTCATTCATCTTCAATATTTTCCTCTCTACTGTTTTCTCTTCCTCAGGTGATAAACATGTTTGGGTCTCTTCTAGCTTTAAACAAATGCCTTTCCTTGGTCTTGTCACCCTTTTAATTCTTTGCCTTCCCTCCATCCCTGTATATTGCCAAATTCCTCCACTTCCTCATCACTCTTTCCTCAATCCCATGGAATTTGGCTTCCATCCCCCTACTTGATGAAACCATTTTTTTCTTATTATCAAGTTCAATGGGCATTTTTTTCTATTCTCATCTTCCTTGACCTTTGGGCAGCCATTGACACTGTGGACTGTACCATCCATCTTGATATAAATTTGCCTGCTAACCATTTCTCAAACTCAACAATCCATCTCCCATCTCCATTCTTTTGCACAGGCTTGGGATAATATGTCTAGAATGTGCTGCTTCCTCAGTTCTACATCTCAGAATCCTTAGCTTCTTTCAAGGTTCAGCTCAGATTCTCCCTCCTACCCACAACTTTCTCCCTTTTCAACTATCTGAAATTTATCTATCTGTATACGTATTATATCATCCCAACAGAATGTAAATTCTTTGAGGAGTTTTTTCTTTTTTGTCTATATTCCCACTATGTAGCATAGGACTTTCCTATAATATGTGTTTAATAAATGACTGTTGGATTGGATTAGGTTGAATGCCCTCTCCTATCTTGAATATACATATATATATATGTATATATATATATATATATTTTTTTTTTTAACTCTTACTTTCTGTCTTAGAATTAATACTGTGTATTAGTTATAAGGCAGAAGAGTACTAAGGGCTAGGCAATGGGGGTTAAGTGACTTGCTCAAGATCACACAACTAGGAAGATGTGAACCTAGGACTTCTGGTTTCTAGGCCTGGCTCTCAAATCACCGAGCTGCCCAGCTGGCCCCCGAAGTTTTGATTCTAAGGCAGAAGAGCAGTGAGGACTAGGCAATGGAGGTTATATGTCTTGCTCAGGGTCACCCAGCTAGGAAGTGTCTGAGGCTAGGTCTGAGCCTAGGACTTCCTGACTCTAGGGCTGGCTCTCTATCCATTGAGCTACCAATTGCCCTTTCATAACATAATCTTGTGGTTCTTTTCTTATCTCTTACTTCCCCTTCTCAGTCTCTTTTTCTGGCTCCTCACTTTCCTCCTGAATGTTAAACATCTCTCTCAAGACTCTGTTCTTGGCTCTCTTCTCTTTTCCCTCTTCAGTGTTTTCCTTGGTGATTTATCCACTTCAGTGACTTTAATTATAACCCTTATATAGATGACTTCCAAATCTACAACTTCTTCCTAAAGCTCTAGTCCAAGATTGGTGCACTGGATACAGCTGCACCCGAGTGCAGCTTAGGAATACCTAAATTCAAATCCAGCCTCAGAAATTACTAGCCATGTGACCTTGGGCAAATCACTTAACATCTATTTGCCTCAGTTTCCTCAACTGTAAAATTGAGATAACAATAACATTGATCTCCGGTGTTATTGTGAGGATCAAATGAGATAATATTTGTAAAGTGCTTAGCGCCATTTCTGGCATATCATAGGTGTTTAATAAATGCTTCCTTGCTTGCTTCCTTCTTTCTCCCTCCCTCCTTCCTTCCTTCCTTCCTTCCTTCCTTCCTTCCTTCCTTCCTTCCTTTCTTCCTTCCTCTCTTTCTTCTACTGGAGAGTTCCCACCTGGATGTCCAACTGGCATCCAAGAATGGAAACTCAGTGGGACCAAATCTGAGCATGTCACTTTCATGTCCGAAACCTGCCCCTCTCCCAATTTCTCACTATTCACAAAAGGTCTCACCTTTAAAATCATTCAGGCTTCTAACTATGAAGTCATCTTTGATCCCTTCCATTCTCTTTCTAATCCTCAGCATTCTATTTCATCCTATTTCCCTTTCCTTCAGGCTCAGAGAAGGTAGTAGCCCTTGGATCCAAACAAATGCCAAATCCTCCCATTTTTCCTTCTACCAAATATCTTGAATCAAGCCTCTTCTTTCAGTTCCCACTATAATAACCCTTTTCTCCCCCTTTCTGGAACTTTGACTCCTATAAGTGCCTCTAACTGGTCTTTCTCCTTTCAGTCTCCCTCCACTCCATGTTGACTTCCATTCTGTTGTCCAAGTGGTCTTCCACTCACTCTACTACAGTCCTTCATAGCTCTACTAAGAAACCTTCAAATAATCTCCTGAAAGAAGAGCATCTCTTGATCCTGGTATTCAAGACCCTCCATAATTTGGCTTTAATTTATCTTTTCAACCTAGTCTTAGTACTCCTTTTCACATATCCTGAATTCTATTCAGCCTGGAATACTTTACATCCTTTGTTCTGGAATGTCTTCTCCCATCTCCACACCTTTGATCACATCATATCCTATGCCTGGAATGGATTCCTCCAATCTATTTTTATCTCCATTTTTTCTAGTGCTCAAATCAGACATCGATTCAATGAAGGCTTTCTCTGATGTCTCTGTTTTTTCTCTCCAATGCATTCTCTCCCTCTACCAATTCTTCATAGTGTGTCTGGACCTCCAATAGGCTTAATCTTACTCTCCCTTGTATCATTTCTATTTGTGTACATGTCTTTCTTTAGGTGAGAAACTTCTTCAAGAGAGCTTTGAAAACACAGGGTTGCAGAAGCCAGGAAAGAGAGTATGTGCTATATATCTTTGGGTTCCCAACACTAAACACAGAGTCCTATATATAACTGGCAATTCATAAATGTTTGTTGATTGAATGAATGAAGGATTATGATGTTTACTGTCTTGATGCCTGGTGGACAATTTCCTCGTAGTGCTTCCTCTGAAGAAGACAGCAAAGTCCATCTTCCCTGGGAAGCTCTCTGGCATTTCTCCAGTTCATATTGCTTTCTCTCTTTGTTCCCCGAACTCTCACTGTCAGCACCACCCAACTCAGAACTGAATTAGATGTTCTCTCTAGCATGGCAACTATTTGTTGTATGTATGGTGAGACAGCATAGCACAGAGGAAAGCATTCTAGTCTTGGAAATAGGAGACCTGCATTTAAGTCCTGGCTCTGCTATTTACTGTATAATCCTAGGCAGGTCATTTCCTATTTTAGTAACTCAGTTTCCCCATCTGCAACAGTCTTTACCCTTATCTCCCTAACAAATTTGAAGACTATATAGTACTCTAGAAATGGATGCTATTGTATATTGTATTATCTCCCTTTCCCTCAATTCCTAGTCCAAGGACATTCTTTTTCTACTAAACCAGGATTCTTGGGGTGGGACCAGACCCTTTCTTCTATTTTACAGAGAGGTCTGGGGACTCACCTGGCTGCCTCCATCTTTGCTCTGTTCTCCTTCCTCCTTTCCTCATCAATGGGGTAGAAGCAGAAGATAGTCAGGCCAATGATTAATAGGGTGATAGGGATGGGGGCCATGAGCACCCGAAGAATCAGTTTGACCATAGGGTTTGGCTCACAGTTCCCAGCTTGGTATCCTGCAAAACTAAACACACAGTGGAGAGTCAGGGATATTGTGCCCGTGGTCATCTCTGAGGTCAACTTCCATGCTATCTGCTGCTTAGCAAGAATTAGAGGGGAAGAGTTGTGGGTAAGAAGTAGCCATAGTTAGTAAACTCATGAATGTGCCACCACAATATTAAACCTTTCCTTCTCTCCCGCCAATAGTATCAAAACAGGACTGGGGCTTTTTAGTAATGTTCCTACATCCCAGCATCATTTTCCTAAAGCCCTTCTCACCTGCATCCCACCCTTGGCTGCATTCTCTTTTAGAGGCATCTCCTCCTTTAATTTTCCTTTTCAAGGTGACCCTGTGATTCTGAATTGTCATCATCAAGATAAAAACATACAATGTAGTTTGTGCTAGAACTTGTAACCTCTAGGACAAGTTTGGGTCTTATCTTCCCTAAGGAATTTCTATGGGTCCTGAAACTCCCTTAGGGATACCCTAACCCCTACTATCCCCTAGTGACAAAACCTGTAATAATATACACAGTGATGATCTTCCAGGGCCATCATTGGAAAACCTTAAATTTCTCACACCTTCCAGGAACACCCCAGGTCTTTCATCCGTTATAGGGAAAGCCCTGAAGCCTCACATCCAAAATTCACAAGTGAGTTGGTATATCCCCTTACAAGAGTTACTGAGGTCTCAGTGCTCCTAAGACCTGTCTACTGTATATGGGAGAGAATGTAGCCATCTACCTGGGAGAGGAAGAGGATGCCAAAGTAGCTGCCTCGCAGAGAGGACCAAAGGTGCCCTTGTTAAACCAACCACAAACAAGAAGGGTAAAGCAAACCCTACTGTAAACTCATGGTAGAGATCCCCAAGGCCAAACCGCCTCCAAACTTGTTGACAAAGATGTAGAAAGAGTAGAAGAACGCTTCCAGGTTCTGGCAGCTGGGGTTCTTTAGCTGGAAGTCATCCATGGCGTCTGGGAGCATGGACCTATAAGAGGGAAGGCAGAGACTGGAAGCGGTGGAGAGGACTTGTGTGCTGAGTGGGGTGACATACTGGCGGGCAAGTCATTTTTCTTCTCTGGGTCTTAGTTGTATCCTCTTCAAAAGGAGGAAGTTAGAAAAGTTGAATTCTAAAGTCCTTTTCTAGCTCTAAATCCTAAAAAACCTGCCCAGCTGGTCCCACATTTCTGACCCAGGCTCTGCCAAAGAAATCAGGCAAGTCTGATATTCCTCCCCTGCCCCCTGCCCCTGTCCTTTGCCCTTGAAGGCAGTGTGTGTTCATGGAAAGAGTGAGAGACTAGGATGCTGCCACAAATTCTTGATATCCTTTTATTTCACCTTCCTGAGTTTCTGTTTCTCCACCTGTAAAGTATTACTCTGGCTTAGAATCATGCAGTGTTGGCAGTGGATGGAACCACAGAGACCACCTCCTTTAACCCTTTCCTCTTACAGATGAGAAAAGTATGTCTCCAAAGAAGGGCATAAAGTGGGTCAGTGGCAAAGCCAGAACTCAAAGCCCCATCTCCTGATACCAGGCTAAGGGCCTGCTCTGGCTTATGTTAAGAGGCAAGAGCAGCCTTAACTTAGGGAGAGAGTGGTTCGAGAGTAATGAAGGTCTCTTAGTAGCAATAAGGGTTTCCATGGTGATAGTACCTTCCCAGACATCTTCCCTTCTCTCCAGGCCCCAAGGGTACTTCCCTTGCCTTTAGATGTCAGAATTGGTTAAATGAACTGCTGTTAGAGACAGCCCTTTAGACATGACTCCCAGAGGTCCATTAGTAGTCCTAATATATCCCAGTTCTACCTTATATAACAAGGTGTTTTTACATTATCAGGGCTGAAACTATGTGACCTGAGGCCAGTCACTTAATTTTTTTTTTTAAACCTTACCTTCTACCTTAGAATCAATACTATGTATTGGTTCCAGGGCAGAAGAGGGGTAAGGGCTAGGCAATGGTGGTTAAGTGGCTTGCCTAGGGTCACACAGCTAGGAAGTGTCTGAGGTCAAATTTGATCCCAGAACCTCCCACCTATAGCCCTGGCTCTCAATCTACTGAGCCACCTCACTACACCCCCAGTCACAACATTCTTGAACCCCAGTTTTCTCTCTTAAAATTAAGGTCAGTCTAAACCAGTAGTTCTTGATATCTTCCTTCCTTCCCTCCTTCCCTCCTTCTTTCTTTCTTTCTTTCTTTCTTTCTTTCTTTCTCTCTCTCTCCTTTCT